>NC_034418.1:6134447-6269447 GCF_002078875.1 Numida meleagris
GTGCGCGGGGACGCCCTGCCGGGGGCACGGCGCCCGCGGGCGGAGGCGCGGGGCGGTACGGAGCGGCACGGAGCGGCGGCCGCTCCGCTTCCCTTCCCCTCACGCGTGGTACGGCGTGCGGGCGTTGGGAACTGCAGCGCCGCCGCGTCCCCCTTCTCGTACGTGCGCGGCGGCCGCCGCGCTGCCCTACAGCTGCGTGAGGGCTGAGCGGACTTGCCGGCACCTCGTGCAGCGCCGAAGGAGAAACGAAGCGGCCAGCTGCCATGCTTGTACGGGCACCGCTTCCGCAGATGGAAGAACACATTGCACGCAGCGTAGCAAACAGCAAAATGGAGTAGTACAGCTTCTAGTCAAGCTCAATTTTATTTCTGTAGTGCTTTCATACCACAGCCTTAAAACATCTTTCATATGATATCAGCTACGAAGGTTCCAGCTCACTGCACGGACGGCCTGATGCGCATCGTTTCAGTTTCAGCACTGTGTGGCACAGGATTCCTCTTCAGGAAGGCGGAGCTCAGAGGGGGTTTGGACCTAGAAAGGTGTGCTTCAGTTCCGAGCATTCTACGAGGTGGAAAGTTTGCAGCATGTGCGAGCAGCATTTGGTGATGACAGCCACAGACCGACAGCGCAGCTTCACCCCATGCCCCACACAGCCCAGGAGCAGGGCCAGGGGAACACTGAGCCCTCTGCTCATGAGGTTCTGCCCTGGGCCCACTGATCTGCACGGCCCTAGAGAAACTAACCGCAGTGAGAATCGAGGTTCAGACTCAGTCGTTGAGGTGATAGATTTGATTAATGGCTTTGAAAATCACCTGAAATTACCACCAACAGCAAGTGGACAGTGATGAGACTTGAGCACAGCTCAGGAATAAAGGCTCAGAAATGGAGAACTGCCCCAAATAGCTGCTTTTCAAGGCACACATTCTTCAGTAATTCAGAGAGTTACGAGCGTACCAGAAAAGCTGCCCAGAAGATCAGCCTAAAGTCCCTCTTACAAAGATGCAAATCAAAAGGTTTCAATTCATAAACTTCCCATTTAAACAGCATAGGAAAGGGGAACAACAGTAATAAAACAGTAATAAAAACTCATGTTACCATTATGGAGATAACAGTCACAAAATATCTGATCTTGGAAACTTGAAAAAAGTGTGATACAACAAGTACATGAGATCAGGGTGTAAGCCTGATGGGTCTTAGGAAAAAGAGGGGAAAAGCTGCCACACTTGAATACAGTTGACACAACTTTTTTAGTCACGACTCTGAACTGTAACTTTTCCTTACTAAATAAAGAGGCAATTCCTCAGAAATTGCCTTGAGAAACACCACGCTATTGAGAAACACCACACAATTTCTAGCTCTCAGCCATTCCACAGTCAGATTCTAGAAGTGCCCTTTACTCTCTAGCAGCAGTGGGGGGTGGGAAAAGGCCAATGCCATTTCCCTTAAAAGTTAAAAACAAAACAAAACAAACAAACAAAAAAAAAAATACACACCAGAAGGGAAAGGAAACAATCCCAGACAAGATTTTTGTCAAAAAAAAAAAAAAAAAAAGGAGCACAAAGCCTAGAGAACATACAGTGAGTCCCAACACAGCTCTAGAAGTGGTAGAGGCATTGACATGACTACCTGGGGCACCTCCCAGTGGCGGGGCTGCACCAGGACCCTCCCGTGTGTGAGGACACTGGGCTTTGAAAGAAAGGAGACAAAACATTTTATCATGTTCTTTGTGTACAAGTCTCAAGCTGTGTTTATGTGGTCACTGAATGATGTCTGATGGAACATTCTGTCTGTGCCTCTCACAAAAACAAGGAATTTAGGAAAATAATACTGAAACAAAATGAAGTTAGAGTGATTTAAATATGTGCTATTCTTCCTGGAAGGTACAGAACTTAAACAGTCTGAATTGATTTGGAGAACAGACAAGAACTCTGCTGCACGCAATAGGAGTGCTCCACACAGAGCACTTCAGCCCTTTTGGGAAACTTCACGTTCCTTCCTCTGCTGCCACTGTCCGAGTTCTCAGTTTTTGCCAATTATCTGAGTGTTACGTATCTTAAGAGCACATCCAATGAGACTATATTTAGATTGTCTGCTCAATTCATCTGTGCCAGAAAAGAACCATTATATTATTTTCAATTACAATTACCATTGCCTGAATTTGAATTTGCAACAGTAAATGTAAGGCTAGACAGTTCTTTCCAGTCCTCCGGGAATGCTTTTACTGAAAATTACTTATTAAGGAAGCAGAACTTGAGTTTATAAGCATTTTTGGTTGGTTGTTCTACGTTACTATTCCACAAGATACACGTTCCATTTGTAATACTTAAACTACAGACTGATGTTAAATTAATTTGTTCTCAGACTACCGTTCTCATTTTGCAATTTTACTCTGCTCTGTTTTTTTCCCCCCTCATTCAAAATACACATGTACAACCAAGCCAAGTAGTACTGGTTAAAATTATTCTTGTTCCTCTGCAAAGAAGATCCTTAAAACATACCATGCAAAAAATACCCTCAACATACGGCACAAACCTCAAGTTTAATAGTTAACTACAAAGTTGTGTGTAACAGAGGCCTTCTGAATGCCGTGGCATGCAGTACGTGAAGTACTTCACAACAAACACTTATTTAAATCTTGCCACTTGTTTCTTTTCATAGAGAGTAAAAACAACCATGTAGCAATGTTAGTTCCTTATCTATGCAGCTGCAGAGTCAATGCGTTGCAGGCTGCAGAGAGACCAAAGCAGCAGCCACCATCCGTCCCACCGCTTCTGAGCAGGAAGGGGCCAACAGCCCCTCTTCCTTTACTGCACTTCAGACCTCAGACTTGCAGTTTTTAAACTGCGGCACAGCCAGATGCTTTAGGGACAAGAATAAGCAAACAAATTCGGTCTGAGATACCTGCTTTGATAACAGTCTTATCTGTGTGATTAAATGAACTGATGAAGATCACTTACATCTCTTTAGCATCTGCTTACTTAGGCTGCACACTGGCTAGATCAGGGCAGTATCTCCCACCCTCAAAGCGTCTCCCAGATCTGCCTTTGTCTTTATATGCTGTCAAGGACCTCCTCTTTGTCTCAGGCTTACTTGAAAACTACTCAAATAAATCAATGCCAGAAGAGCCCATCAAACATTTAACTTGTGCCTCATCATCTTTTCTTCCACTGCCTTAATTTTCCTCAATTGTGTTAGTACAACTTTTATAGCCCAAACCTTACAGCTGAGCTTTTCTGTACCTATAAATCTCCTCTTTTTAGGCCATGATCTGACACTTCTTTCAATCACAGACAGTTTGCCTTTTCATTGTCTTCCATATTTGTCCTATTATCTTCTATCTCATCCCTTACAAGTAGAACGTGCTCTCTATGTTAACACACAAAAAAATTACTCTCTCCTATTCACTCACAAGCCCTCCATTAGACACCAAGAGCAAGTTACACTACGCTAGGAGTTAGGCAGGTAATACAGTGAGATTTTCTTTGCTCAAGAGAGAAATGAAAGTGTGGACATCAAAATATGCAGGAAGATGATGACTCCATTTTGCTATGGACCACCAATAAGGGCAATAGGCTGCTCAAGACCATACAACACAGGTTGCCAAGAAATCACTTACAGAAGTTTCCTTAAAATTAGCAGTGAGCCAAGAAAACAACAATGAAACCCTCCTAAGAGCTACAGCTTCCCCCTCTACCAACCAGAACCTACCTGAGGAGCAGCAGACAGAACAGCCAGCTTGCCCCTTCTTTCATACCCTTGGCCCAATAGCCCTACTGACATGCTCCCATCTGCTCAGGTGAAACAAAGCTGAACAAGGGACTATTTCAGCTTTTATACATCAGTTTCAGTACAAACTCCCATGAAGCCATCTTTGTATGTCCTCATTACTCACATACCAATGCATACGAAAAGATAGAAGCAAATACTGCAAGCGCTAAATCATACACTTCTGCAAATGACATGATTCCTACTGTGAACCTACCTTACAATGAAAAAAAAAAAAAAAGATTTTCTAAAGGCATTTAACTGGTTAGTGCACAGCAAAAAACAAACAAACAAAAAAACAAAAACACAACACCAACCAGAAAGAATTCCTACTGCTGAAATAGCTTCAGATGTAAATGACAGTCTTTGCTTTCATTAGCAGGAAAAAAAATGGGGTACAACAGGTTATATTAAAAAACTAGGCTTTCTAGCAGAGTCCTTTATCTGCAACTTTCAGATTTGTATTTTAAGAGGAAACATTTTTTTCTCATTACTAACAACCCCTGCTCCACACACACTTAATTGTTCTAACAGTCCCCAGGAAGCAGGGTCCGACTGCCCTACTTGATACAAGATGTGAAGTCCTATACTTGGAACTGAGCAATCCCAAAAACCGAGCAGGCTCCTGACTGAATGAGAGCAGCTTTGCAGAGAAGCACCTCAGGGTCACAGCAGACAGGTTGATGAGAAGTCAGCAGTGCAGCCTCGCAGCAAATGAAGGCTAACAAATACTGCACAGCATTGACAGGAGCATGGCCAGCAGGTGAAGAAAATGACACTTCCCTCTCTTCAGCACTTGTGAAATCACACTGGGAGTACTGCACTCAGCTTTGGGCCCCCCAACACAAGACACATCGAGGCAGGCGAGGCTGAAGGCCACCAAGACTGCTGGAGGGCTGGAGACTGACAGAGCCACGTCTGTTCAGACTGGAATAGAGGGCAAGACAATTACTATTTCCAGCTACCAAACGGGGATTGTAAGGGAAGATGGAGCCAGACACTTCTTGGTGGCATCCAAAGGACAAAAGTGCCACTTCGCGGCACAGGGAGTTCCTATTAGGTAGGATGCACAGGTGGGGGAGTGCTCTCATGAGGGCAATCAAGCAAAGGAAAGGTCCCCCCACAGTTGTGAGATTTCCACCCCCAGAGATGCTTGAAGCCCAGCACGACCCATCGGACCCCAAACGAAGTCCCGCTTTGAGCAGGAGGATGCACCTGGGGACCCCCAGAGAGCTTTTCAACTGTGACCACCCAGCAATTCCTTGGAGCACCCTGAAAATGAAAGCACGGAAGATTTTCTTTTAAAATGATTCAAACTAGCATTAATGCCTTTTATCGGGCTAAAATTATACTGTCCTCAGCATACAGCACATATTATTAACATTGGAATTAAAATCCATACTGTGCAGCCTAACACCCTAATCCACCCAGCTGCTACACTTCAGCCCTGCCCACCCCCAGCATAACTTGCCCAACAGCTCCAACTCCTCAGGACTACTCCTGGACTTCTGAGGGCCAGGCTAACTGCCCTAGATTCTCCCCAGTTGTGCACACACCCTCACTCATTTCATTAGCAGGCATCACACCACACATTTAATCGAACTTCTGAAAAGTAATAGCAACAATGGGACTTTCAGGCAGTGCAGCTGCTTAAAACTCATTTCTCACTCCCTCTTGCTTGCACTTGGCCAAATAGTGCATGTCAGAATTCTGTAAAATCAATTTTCAACTTATCCATTCAGCTCCAGAGCCTGCTTTCCAGTCCCACAGACTGAAATCTAACAAGATGAGCAAATTTAGTCTTTGTAGTTCCATGCTTAACACCATGGGGAAAATTTTGTCAAAATCTAGATGCCTATGCTAACAGAAGAGGGGGGAGAAAAAAATCCCTTTTCAAAAAACAGCACAGCAAAATGCTTTTCTAGAGGAGTAGAAAGAAAAAGAAGTGTCTGAGGGTACCCTGTACACAGAAACAAAACCAAAACTTTTGATACATGGGAGCATACATAAAACTTTCATGAATCAGGGACATTTTTTGAAAATAGTTTCAGTGTTTCACGGCTTAAAAATTTCCATCACAAATATTTTAAAAGATTTTCAGTAAATATAAAATTACTCTAGATAATACCCCAGTATAAAAAATATTTTATTAGGTTTATTACTTCCCTGAATTCAAATTCATCCAGATGCAGAATTACAAGGAAGAATGTAAATTGGGAGACTTGATTTTCAGAAATAGCAATCCAATAATAAACATGGAACTGTGTTTTAGAGTAGCATCCTCTCAAGACTGATTTCTAGAGTAAAAAGCTAAAATACCGAATTTGTCATAAATGAATCTGAAACGGTTTCCTCTGTGATAAACCTCAAGAAGTAACAGGTCCAAGTGCTGACAGTAATCTACACACTTTATCACACGCTTTTCTTGGGAAGCTTGCCATAAGTGCCTGTGCAATGCTACAAACAGGTAAAGGCAAACAACAAATATCAACACTCTGTCACTGCTTAATTCCCTCAAAATATCTTGAGCCCCCCTGCCTTGATCTGGCACGTAACAGAGGATATTCTTTAAATTACTTTGTCATGCAATTGTAGATTTCTGCCAGGATACATGAGAGTTTCCAACAATGACAGTGGTGCTATTTGCTGATCTCAGGACTGCAAGAGCACATTATCATCGCTGCTAACATTTAAATTCAAAGTATGCTATGCATTTTTATGCTGATGTGATTTCCATTGCATCAACCCAGAAGTATAAAATACTGAACATTTAAAAACTTAATATTAACATGAAAGCAAAGCTGCTTTTCCTCAATACATGTTCAAAATGGTTATATTTTTGGAAAACATTTTTCGATACAGAAACCTTTAAAGTCCCTCGATGTTTCAAGTGGGGTTTTTGCCTAGTGTCTCCTGATACGCAATGAATCTTCTCAAATTCATCTTCACGTTGTCAAGAACACAAAGCTGATCTGTACTATATTGTCCTTTGCCTTCTTTTCGTATCTGAAAAACCAAAAAACACATACTTTCACTAATGGAGAAGTTTTTCCTGTTAGATCCCCAGAAGCTGATCACGTTTAGAGGTTCTCTAGCAAGCCATGCTATCCATGCCTTTTGACAACACCAGCATGTTCTTGCGTGCACATTAACCACTATCAAATATTTCTGCAAGTCACTTTACTCTGATACAACATTTCTGCTTAAAACTAGGCTACTACTGGCATCCTATTTCACTCCTAAACCTGAAACATTCACTTACTAACTGTAGCTTTTCCAATTAAAGACCTTACACACCTAACTGACCAGATGACTGCAGCACTGTCAAATAATGGTAAGTGCTTAGTGATAAGACTATGGAAGTCACTCCTCAGACTTCATCCAACTAAGAAATAATATACTGAAGGCCATTCTCTACTTAAGACAAAGCCGTACTTAAAATTACAGCTTGCAATTTTGGCTGTACAGTTCTTGAAAATACAGGATAACGAACCAACAACAGAACAAAAATCCATATGCAACTACTGCAAGTTAAAACCAGAAGATGGGAATGTAAGCTCTTTCCCAACAAATTAGCTGTTCTCCTTCAGAGACATCTGAGGGATTATTTTTACAAGAGTTTCAGAAAAATAATCATTTGCACATCAATAACGCTGAGAGTATAGCATAGATGTTGCAATGCTGTGCTGTGCTGTTACTGTGATGGTTCTGTAAACTGCAAGGTGAGTGCATTTGGTTTTCTCTAAAGCAGAATAGCAGGAATTTAATTATTTGCTTTCATTTTTCCCCATCATCTTATAAAGTCATACATCCCTGCTTAATTATCTCTCCTAGCAGCCTAAATCACAAACCTGAACCCACACTGTGTGCTGAGACACCGAGCTGGCTGCATCTGATGCCTACCCTCATTTTGAACACTGGCTGAAATTCTTTCAGTGCTGGAAGCAACTTCATCTGTACTGCTGCTTTTTCTGCTTCTTTACCATCTGCAAATACATCAAAAAGGGCATCCAAGGCTTCCCCTGCTACCACAAGAGAAGATTCCTTCATAGCAACCTCAAGAAGAAATTTTCCAATCATCTAAAAATAAGAAAGAAAAATTGATTTTTCAAACAGTGCATAAGAAAATTTTTAAAAGTATGAAAAGTTTCAGGCTTGCCACACAAAGTTGGCTTTTTCACCTTTAGTGTTTCAGCTGTATCTTGTACTTTGGCCAAGACGCTGCCAGAAATTCCAAGGATGCTCACTACGTTCACTCTCACACTGGCATTGCTGCTGTGAATACTCGCTTCGCATAAAGCCAGGAGCTGCTCAGGAGTCATACACTGCTCAGCAAGGGAGAAGAAAGAAAGAAAAAAAAAAGAAAAGATGTATTAACATTTCCAGAGAAACTTTTGAATATGAAATTTAAGTAATGTGCTTATACAGAACACTCAGGCAAATTTGTAACAGAGAAACAGAAATTCCTACATTATGAAAAATACATGGATTCCTGAAAGCGTAATCAATAAGAGAACAGTTCAACTTTTCCTTTCAAATTCATAAGGTGTTTCTTCCAGAACTTAACTAAAGCTTTGTGAAGATGAAGGAAAAAAGTTCTGTGCCAAAAGGGATTTTCACAAATCTACCTAGCTCAGTAGCTATCCAGCTCGCTACAACTTATAGAAGCTCGTATTTCAGTTTAAAGCCAGAAAGGACCAGCAGCCCACCTAGTATTACATCTTGTATAACCAATCACTAGGCTTCATTTCTATATTTAGCTCATGCCCAATGCTGGATATTTAATTCAAGTCCAAAAAACATTCTAGGAAGACCAGCTTCAACTGGATGACATCAGGAAACAAAGAATCCATATGTCTAGGTGATAAGTTAGTAGATAACATACTTGTCATTATATCCATCTCACCCAAGGTTTTTTATTGCTATTTCAATTTTTAAACTCATTTCACTTGTTTATATAGCAAAATATTCCTGTAAGGTCTATGAATGTACCAGAGCATTTGAGCTTGATACCTCTTTACCTGGGAGATGTTCTTTGATGCCACTGTTTGTAAGAGAGCCCTCAAAGCACTGGTTATGGCTTCCAGGAATTCTGTGTCTTCAGAGAGTTCTGTTAAAGAATTGCACCCAAAGCCAAAAGTGAAACAGGAAGATAAGGATACAGGAAGCAAAGAAATATGAATTCCTTAATCCTTAACTTTTTGCTTCAGGTACTACCACAAAAGGGAAAAGCTAGATTTTCAGTGACTGATCTTGTAGATCGTAACCACAGTGATTTTTAAAATTCAGTACTAATTCTGGAAGTTAGATCGTAGGTCTTTATGGCACTTATTTTCATAGAATTGTTTGAGTTGGAAGGGACTCCTAAAGGCCACCTAGTCCAAATCCCCTGCAATGAACACAGACACCTACAGCTCCACCAAGTGCTCAGAGCCCCATCCAGCCTGATCTTGAGTGTCTCCAGGGATGGAGCATCCACCACCTCCCTGGGCAACCTGTGCCAGTGCTTCACTACTCCTTTTGTAAAAACATTTTTCTTATATCCAGTCTAGATTTCTCCTTTTAGTTTCCCCTTGTCCTGTCACAACAGACCCTGCTACAGAGTCTGTCCCCTTCTTTCTTATAGCTGCTCTCTAGATACTGAAAAGCAGCTATCAGATCTCCCCAGAGCCTCCTCTTCTCCAAGCTGAACAGTCCCAGCTCTCTCAGCCTGTTCTTGTCATGGAGGTGTTCCATCCCTTGGATCACTTTTGTGGGCCTCCTCTGGATGTGCTCCAGCAGGTCTACATCTCTCCTGTACTGAGGACTCCACATCTGGATGCAGTACTCCAGGTGAGGTCTCACATGGGCAGAGCAGAGGGGCAGGATCACCTCCCTTGCCCTGCTGATCACGCTTCTTTTGATGCAGCCCAGGATACAGTTGGCTTTCTGGCCTGTGAGGGAGGGAACACTGCTGGCTCATGTCCAGCTTGACATCCGCCCAAGTCCTTTTCTGCAGGGCTGTGCTCCACCCTCACACCCTCCAGCTTGTACTGATAGCAGGGGTTGCCACAACTCAGGTGCAAGACCTTGAACTTGGATTTTTTGAACCTCGTGAGGTTCACCTGGGCCCACTGCTCGAGCCTGTCCAGATCTCTCTGATGGCATCCCATCCCTTCAGCAGGTCAACTACACCACACAGCTTGGTGTCATCTGCAGACTTGCTGAGGGTGCAAAGGTGTGTTTCAAGCACATCCTGGTTAAGACACTTGTTAAGACTATTCTGACACCACAGTCAGAATAGAAGCTTGAAAACCATGCATCACATGTGGCCATATTACAGGAACTGAGAAATTTACAGAAGCTGAGGTCTTTAACTCCTTTCTTCTAAACTGGCTTTTTCAGACATCCAGAACATTAGGTTCTTTCCCATGGAAAGAGCATGTTTTCCAGTGGTTTAACAACCTTTCAGAAACGTACAATTCAAACAGTGAGTTATTCCTGTTTAACTACAAATTCATCTGTAGGAGCCATCACCTTCAGTGCACATTCTGTATTCTTCTAAGCTTTTTATTTTTTTCTTTAAGGTGCTCCAATTTTCTGGACTATTCCAGAAGCAGAAACTCTTGCTAACTTAATACACATCTCCACCTTTCCCACCTAAGCAACTGGAACTTTGTGGGTTTTTTTCAACCTGTAAGCCACAAAATTTCTTCTAAACACTTAGTGTCTTATCAGCTCTAACACTTTCCATTAGACAGCATTTAATTACTAAAAAAATGTTTAAACTAATTGAAGACCCTCTGTCTTCAGATTGTCACTTCTCCAGTTCCACCTAAGAACTTCTTGACTATTGCGAAGTATAACATGAAATCTTGCTTATGTTTTCACATTTATTTTAATTTCCTGCATTTTGTTTTTTTCAAGCACTATAGTCATATCACACGCTTTTAATATGACATTAAAAATATTTTAATATGACATTAAAAAAAAAAGTGTGTTTTGCAGGCAGATGCATCCTCAAGCAACAATGCAGAGTCATACTACACAACAAATAAGGACTGCATACACCATATCTGTGGTTACAAATGAAGTCACTTGAAGGAAGAGAGGAAAACCGATCCCCCCAAGCTTTTAAAAGACAAGAAATGACAAAGTTATGCATATGCTAGACTTCAACAGATCCATCTTAGGAAATACATTTTCTGTCAGTTTTGAGATTTGGCAGGCTTTTCCAGTCTCTAAGAATATCTCTGATTTATTGACGAGCTATACCACTGACCTTAAAACAAAAACACATTAGTAGAACAGTTTGAATGAAGCAGCTTATCAGGGAAGCAGATCACTGAGTTGGACTGAGCTGTTTTTTTTAAAGTCTTGGTTCAGCTTGTCTACTATTAGTAACAGAGATCATATAATAAATGGTCCAGTAGTATTATTGGAATGACTCTGATCTGATCTAAGGGATTGCAAGAGGTAGCTGGAAATGCTAACTGCTGTGTACCTGCATTAGGTCACCCAATACGGATACTAGCAGACCTATAGGGAAACCATCACATTATCTCTATGAAGTAATGTGTCTTGGAGGAATTACAGTGGATGCATTATAGTGTTCACCAGGACATATTTGATATTCTAAACCAGTATCATTTTTAGAAAAATTAAATCATCCATTTTATTGGCTTCTCTGTTCAAACTGAACCACCATAATAGCAAGAAGTAGTTATCATACGCAGCTGTTAAAACTTCGCACACTTTATAAAAATGTTTTCAATAAAGCTGTGCCATCGCATGCATAATGCATGTCCTGGAGACAAGAAGGCTGTCATCTTTCCTACTGCAATATGCACATGCATTCTGGAGATCTTTGCAACAGCCACTTCTACCGTAACTTCAAAAAATTCCTAGAAAAAATATACAAAAGACTGTCCTGGATACTCTTTTTTTTTCCCCTCACATCACTGTTTCCACATTTAAGGGGAAAAAGTTCCGTCTTCTTCATGACATGGCTGATTGATGAAAAACTGCTATTATCACAAATACATTCAAGCAAACCATTTTGGTTTCACAGCAAGGCAGGACTCATTTGCTAACTTAGTGATTTTCTTCTTGCACACACAGACATTAAACAGTCTTGCATTAGAAGTGTAATTGTTCAAGATTCAATTTGAGTAAACACGTTATACCATTGTACACTGTTCTGTCAACAAATTTCTGACACTCAGTACCCTGATTTTGAAAGATTAATAGAATACAATTATTAATAAAATGGCAATAAAACTTAACATGCATAGTAGCTACCTTAGACCTATATGATGGGCCAGCAAGCCCTCTGAACACCTTACCTGTTTTAGAAAAGATCAGCTGTGAGAGATGTTGTGCAAGTGACTGAAGCGCTGAGGCTCCTCCAAGGCAATCCACATCTGACACCAACAAAATGCTATGGAGACATGTTAAAGCTCTGCACTGTACTGTGTTCAGTCTGAAACGAAAATGAAAAAATGCACTAAGCAGACCTTTGTAAATAAATGCAGAAATACAGAGAAGGATCTTGAATTAAGGAAGGATGCGATCTGGTGTGCAGTTTACCAAAGATCTGCATCTCTTCATTGAAAATGAAGCATCAGATTGGCGATTTTCCAGATCTTAATAGTAACCCAAAGATGAACAATTCTTCTAAGAGTTCTAAAATAACTGAGTATATATGAAAAATAGCAAGAGAGACAATGAAATTCCTACTTTTTAATTAACGGTTTCCAAGACGCATTGTGCATACAGATGTCTAGAGCAACACTGTTCGGAAAAGCAGTTTTTTCAAGAATCTGGGGAGGGGAAAAAGAAAGGTTTAGCAATAAAGCTTTCGTTTTTCTTTTCTAAAGCATGGGGTGGGAAGACTGAAATTTTAGCTTTATGTCAAACAGATACCTCAAGTGAACGTATTTCGTACTTGACTATCCTCAGAGCTTTGAAGGTAACAGAAGTCTCACATGCTAAAAATGTCAGAATCTTCCTCAATCACTCAAAAATGTAGCAATCAAACACAGGTTAAGCACAGCATTTCTTAAGTATCTAACTGTACATCAGGTGATTTTCTACATCTCTACTATTCTTTTTTATTTTTTAAGTCTTTCTTCTCACAGACTCTGATAGAGAATTTTCAGATAGTTGCAAATCTAAAAGACCTTAACATGAAACTTGCATGCTATTGCATACAAAAAGCCCTGAATATTTTCACCTCAAATGAATGCTGAATTACCCTAAAAGCTGGGTTCTGATCAGGAATTTTATCTTTACAAGCCCATATAAGAATGACCAAAACGATTCTGGAACAACTTAATTCTTGTCAGTGTCAAATACTGTATTTCAGACACCGTGTATTAAATAGGGTAAAAGAGGAACTTGCATGTTTTCAGTGCTGACTACTGTCATTCACACAGGCTACTTCCAGTTCCCTCGGCTAACATGGACATTTGGCAGCCAAGCCTCTGATCAAGGTTCCCTTTCTTTTTGCAGGTCATCTCTTGCACAACCAAATCAAGAAATAACCTTTGTATTTGAAAAAGCCAAATTAATTATAACAAAACAAAATGGCCAAAAACCAAAAAAGAAACAGCAAAGCACAAGGTTTCTGAAAGATACAAATCTTCTATTCCAACTTACATCATTTAGGCAAAGACAAGCCATGAGATGTTGCTACATCTCTAGGAGAAAACAAAAACCAAAACAACAACAACAAAGCTAAGCTGTCTTAAAAAAAACTTCATCTTCTCCAGATGGACTGGAGCAATTTGTTTGCCTAACCTGGGATATAAATCGAGCACAAATGAGAGACTGCAGCACACACTGGAAACAAAAGAAAATACCTTCTTTGGAATGAGGTTGTTCAGAAATGCCGAGTGAACCTCCGCAGACAGGCACAGGGGTGACATCAGCAGCCCACTGCCCTCACTGTATGAGTTTTCCATAAACAGGTCACTTTCATCACTGCTGGAGAGCTCTTCCCACTCATCATCAGAGGGATCTGAAAACAGAAGGCAAATTTGTAAATGCTACACCATTACTGAATTATACCTGGCTCCAGCTCTTGGTTTAAGTCTCAAGTTCCAGTGCTCTAATGAAACCCATGTAACCCAAGAACCATTAAGCCACAGTTATTAGTACCACTTTTTTTTTTTTTTAAACTGTCTTATTAAAAAAAATAATACTAATTTTGTATTCACTCATGGGACATGTATTCTTATGGAAGAGATTCTCCAAACACAGACACCTCATTCTCCAGTATTAACTATGCTTTACTTAAAGATATCAGATAAAGCATAAAAGAAGCATTTCTTGAGAAACATTAAAGGTTTACTAAGATTTTAACTTGGATTGTACCTGTTTGCTTTTTGAGGTAGATTCAAGCATGCAAACACATTCGTTTAACTTCTTTAACACCTGTAATCAGTTTAAGGCAACTGTTTTGTCTAACAACGCTGAAGTCACAGAGAGACATCTTCTAACTGGGCACTAATGGAGTTGGATGAAGGTGCTGCTCTCTTCACAGAAAGCTAGTGAAAAGGAAATCATGACAACAAAGCCAGCCAAAGCAGTCTAAATCAACTCTGTCAGCTTTTTCAGACAACATATTTTAAGTAAATTAAAAGTATAAATATATAACTTAAACTAGGTTGATACTTTCTGTAAAGACAGCTGTGGGGAGAGGTGCTGAGGTAAGGTTATCAATGGGCGCAGCTGCAGCAAAGTAAATAATGAGCCCATGGCTAAAAGTTGCCTTGGCCTGAGGAGCCCAAGTCCATCACTTACATTTAAACTGATATTTCTATATCCATAGGATTTACACTAATCTATCTAATGTTTCAGATTTAGTTACATTTTAACTGGTGCACAACTGGTGTTTACACAAATCCTAAGTCTACAAGTAGGAATAATTCTCCTCACTGACAGAAGGAACTGCTGCCTCTGTTAAAATATCAAGTTATTTAACTAATGTGACAAAATTATACATATACATATTCACCTCCGTGTAATCTTGTCTGACAAAATACTCACATGTCATCTAGCTCCTACAGTGACTACTGCGATAGCCACGCACTTCTTCTGTGGCAAAAGGTAAATTCATTCACTTAAAATACATTCATTTGCATTTATTTATTTCACCCGCACTGTGCACCTCTATTAAATAACTTCTAAGAACTTACTTAAAGGTGACGACTACCGTTTATGTGATGCAAAGGAACTTGTTAGGCTGTGACCACTTGATCACATGGGCAAATTCTTTTGCTTATGGCAACACCCAATTAATTCTACCCCTACAATGCATTCATGTCACTACCTTCTGCATGACAAAACACGTCATCTTTCATATTCTACCAGGCAAGGCCCTGCCCCACTGCGAGAACAAACATGCAAATAAAGCTGACACCTCCCTTTCAGTAAGTTTCTTGCAGATGGAAGCTTTTTTTTTTTTTTTTTTTGTTAGAAGCAGCATCTTAAAGCAAGGAAGAAAACATCTCTGAAAATTAAACAACCACAATACTAGCTGACCTCACAATTCAGCAACAAAGACAAGAGCAGCGGTATCACAGCTCAGAGAGCAGAAACTGGACCAGCCCACAACTAAGATCAGGTTTCTTGTAATGTTCTTGGAAACACAGGAGCATTTTCAATGGCAATCCTATCCTAACTAGGGCTGGCAACCTACAAACTACAAATTGGACAACAATGTCAGAGTCTTCTGACTCCTTCCTCCATGCCTGCTAAGGATGAGAGCACCATTTCTCCTCCAATTGCCAGCCAGCAATCAGTAAAAAAGATCACCTATTTGCCAGCCTGGTTATTTCCCTTAGTTCTGTGGCAAACCAAGTGTTTTCATGAACTCAGGATAATGGCAAAAGCTATTTTAGTAATCAAATAACTTGAAAATTAAATCAACAGCTGCCTCTGGATTCCTCTTAATTTCTACTGACTACAATTCTGTCTGCCCATGAATGGGTAAAAGTACTGCACTGAAATACAACACAATCAACCTTACATTACATTGAGCGAATGGTAGAATATGCAGCTTATCCACAAGAGATTTTCCAATTAAAGGGGAGAGCTTATGAATTACAGCTCATTAGATGAGAAATGCAGTTATGAAAGAAGCTTCATATATTAGGTGCAGAATTTCCTTGCGCCACAAGAGAAAAAAATCACCAGTGGGAATACCTGGATATTACTGTGGATTTTATTAGAATCTGAAAAGGTTTACCTACAAAGTTATCTCCTATATGGTTACTTTTCCACCAGCCTCACAAATTGTGTTAGTAACTAAAATGTTCAGGTTTTTTTGTTTTTAACAGAATTTGTGAATCACTTATTTGTTTCCCTGAGGATCTGGAGAAAAGCCATCAATGTAGGTTATCAGAGTTCAAAAAAGATATCCTATATCTTTGACCTACTCCCCCCTCCAGTATTTTTCTTAAAAAAAAAAAAAAAAAAAAAAAAAAAAGCTCATCAAGGCAGAACTCTCAACAGTCTACATCTGCACTGCTGCTAGAGTTTCATGCAAAAGCCATCTCTACTTCTTTTGCAACACAAGTAGTATCTAAATGTAAGATGTGTAGTCATTCAATCAAAACCAGAAGACTTCTCTGCTTAAAAAAATAGATACCCCATTCCTGGAACAGGATTCACCTCCATATTGTATGAGATTAACACTCAGACTGCACTCTAACTGAACGAAGAATTTGTTGCAAGACTGTCTCTGGAAATATAACTTTGGCACAAGCACTCAGAACAAAGCCTTCCCCCTTAAATCATACGGTATTTGCAGTAACATGCAAAAATGTGTCAGCAGTAGAAGTCATTGAAATGAGAAAAATACTTAAATAAGTAACAGAATTAATTGTTGTGATTCTCAACCAGATGAGGGCATCAGGAATGACAATTCTATGCAAATTCACCACAAAGGCTTAAGATCACCAAATGGCAAACTAAACGTGACTTATCCCAGAAACAAAAGCCACACGATCACTTGCAATGGAGGGAGAGATTCCTACAAACCTTCGCTGCAGCACATATTAACTATGATTTCCAGAGCAGTCTGCTGAGCCATCAGTAAGGCTGTCACTTCTTTCAGTTCCCATTTATCAGACTAAAGAAAAAAAAGGTGCAAAATTTAATTTTGGAAAACAGCATTTCAGTGCAATTTAAAGCATCTAGACTGTCAGTGAAAAATACAACCCAGCCATTTCCTTTCTCATTCCCCATCAAAGCTGCGAGAAAACACTGAGATTTATCTATCATCAATCCAACAGATATTTCAGATGATCATCTCTACTAGGGATCAAATTTTACTTTTAAAAATGTCATCTGAGCTGAAGTTGTAACAGAAAAGATTACTAAGATGTTACCTAAAGTCCTAGCAGAAATATGTATTTCTATTTTATTTTTCACACACACAACTATGAACGCATTTGTTATCTCCCTGCAATCTCCACTCACAACTGAATGCTTACAACCATTAAACATCGCACTCACCTTATGCAGAGCTCAGGACTTCCCGCACTAGCTAGAGGTAAAAGAGTCAGATAAGCCTACACTTCCCACTAGCTGACAAAAAGGAAATGTGCATTCCTTATGTGCTGCTCAACTTGACCGCATTTGAGCAACTTGTGCTGAAATTCTCCATGTTCAGCTTTGAAGTCTTAGCTAAAACAGACAAGCTCTTTGGGAGCTGAAATTAGTGACTGTAGCGGCTAGTTACTCTGGCAAACACTAGACAACAACAGCCAGTTAAACACACAAAGCTCCCAGAGCCAGCCAGCTGCACTTACTGGAAGCAGGTCTGAAATGTCATGTTCTCTGCTGACTTTTCCTTTAGGTATTTCTTCCATGCCATCATCTTCACTTATAGCACAGTTGTCTGTAACATCAGTCATGTTTTCCTCGGTTTCTGCCTCTGCTGCAGGTTTTAATCTGTTTTTTTCAGCTTCATTCATACGAATAATTGTTTCACCAGCATCTATTGCTAATGATTCTGAGAAAATCTTCAGAATTGCATTAACCATGTTTCCCAGGCTGCCTGGTGGAATGGTTTCCTTGATATTCCAGATGGTGCCTACACATGAAATAGTTAAAACATAAAAATGCATTAAAATATCAAATCCCAGCTTTGTAAGAGATATTTTGTGAAGACACAGCCTCCACGATTTACAATACCCATGGGTTATAATTCTGTATGAGTCTACAAGTCTCTTCTCCACAGATTTGCAAGTTTTCTGTTTAGCATTTCATACACTGATATGTAATAACTGCCTGATATCCACACCTCAAGCTCAGGGAAATTCCAGTATGTAAGAATACACATAGTATTTATAAGGAGTTACGTTGACACTTTTACCTCTAGGAAAATAAAATTAAAATCCACAAGATGATCATTTTCCAAGGATTCTCAAAATTAAACTCATTTATTGCACTCCAGTACTAAAAATCACCATGGTTGAGCACTTGAAGTAGAGAGGAGAGCACGAGGCAGAAAATCTGAGGTAAAAAGCCTACACCTGGTAAGATCAAAACAATTCCTGTACTATTTATTACTGACTCATTTGACTTGTGAAAACCAAAAGAATATTTAAAATGGATGTACACAGTAACAAATTCAGAATCAAGCATTTGAGACAATTCTTAAACTATCTACAGACATTTGGGTCTACATTTCATTCAGAACAATGCAAAACACAATCCTAAGAGGCAGAAATAACTTTATGAACCACCTATGCAAGCACTGCTTACAGCTAATGTCAGGGCAGCATCACAGCTGAATGTCAAGATGAGAAGAGGAAGCCTCCCAGCTCCCCCACCCTCCTTCGCCACCCAACACAACAGAAGGAATGTACCAGACACTCTACCTGCTATCAGTGTTCTCAAAAGGATGTGCTTCATTGTGCTCTCTGGACACAACATCACTGTTTCCAAGACTTGCTGTGCAGAGGCATTGAATGAAGTAAGGAGATCTGGATTGTCTTCCGTCACTGCCTGTAAGCAGTTTGCTGTAGCAAAGGAAAAAAACAATAGTTAATTAACAAACCCAATAGTAGATTTCAATCTCCTTACCACTATACTCTTGAAAGTTGGAATAATTAAACACGGGAAAAATACGCAATGCAACATCATATTGTAGCAGCACGACACCATCCTTCACAATTTGTGGTTGAGATTAACAGACGTACTTGAGCAAACATGTTGCAGGTAGGGCAGTGAGGACAGTGCCAGGTCAGACATGGGACTTGTATCAATTTCAGCTACATGAAATTCAGTTTCTGCACTGTATATTGATCAGGGAAAACAAAACAAACAAAACTGCTGCAAGTATATACACCACCAAGACCATTGTAAGACCATAATTGCAATACTACTCATAAAAATGTGTTCACAGTGATAGGAGCCACTTGATTTTTTTTGTTTTGTTTTTCAGATGGACCATATCCTTTGATATATTTAAAAAAAAAAAAAAAAAAAAAGACATCCAGCACTTTCTTTCCACGGAACTTTTCCTCCCATGCAACCACCAAGGTTTCATTCCCCTTTCGGATTTCTGAACACTGTATTGTTCAGAAAGGAATTCAAAGTCTCATATTTGGTGTACAGTTTAAGTAACGCTAAGGCAGGTGCATTATGCAGCGGGTTTGACATCAGTGTTACATTCAGACAGTAAAGAAAAGAAACAAATCTAGAGATCCCATCTTCTCTTTTTACAACTTACCTACTGAAATAGCCAGATCCACATTTGTGGAATATTTCTTCACGTAATGTAGCACAGCCTCCAGACATCCTTCTTTATTGAATATGGATACTGCTGTACTGTTGCATTCACTAATGCATTAAATAAATAAATAAATAATCAATAAAACAAACATTTTTCCCAGGGGAGAAAAAAAAAAGTTCTTCTAACAAAACTTTAAGTAACACATACTTGGTATTTCTCACATTTATAGTTTTAAGACCCACCTAAGAATGACGTATTAGCCAAAGAGCTAATCATGGTTATGGCCAACCCTACAAAACATAGAAAAAGGGGGCTGGGATACCCCAGATACCTCTGAGGAAAGCTGCCCTATGCCAGCTGCTTCCATACACACACACCTTATTCAGGAGTTTATTGGGCCAAATGCAGCCTCCTGCAAGCAGAGCCAGCCTGACAACAGCAGGCAGCACACAGCTGCGGGCCCTCAGCCAGCCCACATGGATGACTTCACCCTCACATCGCGACAGAGACCAGGCTGCTGCCTCCTCAATCACTGCAGTCATTTACTCTGCTAAATGACTGCTGCCCAACCTCCAGAAATGTACACCAAACCAATGCGTCGTTTATTTCTGTTATCAACCGTGGAATTTATATCTCTTCAAGTTTTCACAGCTACTTCAATTTTTCAACTAAAATATTAATACAAGACAAATTCTAACTAAAAAAAGGCATAGGACCTAGCTAACTACAGTGTTCTTCAGAAATCCACTTTTGAAAATACTCTCTCAGCATCAAAGCCAGCTCCAGTTTGACCAGTACCAAACTTAGCAATGATGCCAGCAGTTCATGGTCAGAGCCACAGGGTTCAAAACACACAGAAGGGATTTAGAGCACACTTAATGACTGCAGTTCCTCTTCCAAAGTGTTTGTTTCTACAAAAGCAGTCATAAAAAAAGAACACTGAAAATTGGCCACGTACTCCATGCGTGGTGCTGAGCAAGCAGTTCCTGCACTGCTCTAGATTTCAACCCCTTAAAAAAACACTTCACAAATAAGGCCTCAAGTCAGCAGCCAATCAGACTGACAGGGAACTCCTTTGCAACACTGCACTGAACAAAACAAAATTCTGTATGGACCAGAAACGTGCAGCTGTTATGAAATGAAGAGAAAACAAAAATGAAGGAGAACTTTTAGAAGAGTTTTGTATCATTTAAATATGCATTTACTCTCCATTTACTTAGTGGTTCCAGTGCCGACTACTAACTGAGCTACTCATATTCTTTTCTCAAATAATTATGCATATTTAATCTATCAGTGCTTCGGTCACTACAGGGCAGTTAGTTCAAATACTTAATACTAACTTTTGGAAAGACCTGCAGTGGGAGTAAGCAGTAAGAAGAACAAACCAAAGCTCAAACATCCACCCCCTGTATTACAGTAGGGACCGACAAGGCTGCACGTAGCATCACCCAACCCAAATTGCACGAGTGTCTTCAAAGAGTCTATGACAGAACGCATTCAGAAAACAGCATCCCAACTTAGGATGACCAATGGAAAGAAACTAATGACCACCTTCACCTATTTTAAAAATCCTTCACTTACAAGTTGATCTTCTATCATGGATTACTTTTATACTTCAGATGTGGACCCGCCACATGGCTAAGCAAGTCACGTGCAGAGGCTACAGGCAGAAATCAGGTGGGCAGCTGAACACAGCTGCTCGTGCAAGGACAGCCGCTTCCTTTCTGCCTCAGCCACCGTGCTCTTTTGGGAGCAATTTAATTTAGCTCTTCTAAGAGGCCAGTGCTAATGCAGAACTCACCACACATTCCACAGCAAGTTGATAGCCTCGTTGGCTATATCTTCAACATAATTTTTGTTCACCTCTCTGCGTTTCTTCGGGGAGAGCTGGTTAGCATCTAGTCCATTGCTACACTACAACCAAATAAGAGAACTGGAGTTGGAAAGCAAGCCAAGAGAAAAGCCAAGACAAAATGTTCAAAGCAGAGAGAATTGAGAGCTCTCATCAAGCGTTTAATATCAGAAAGCCTGACTACTTTTCTGTTCTCTGTGAAAACTGGGTCACAGTGGGATTGAATGATTGTTTTCTCCTGTAGAAACAGACTCCTACAGTACTAGCTTCGTATTCAGACTTCAGAAACACTTTATTAAAAAAAAGAAATATTTAGCAATTTTAGAACCTGAAAAGCCATTTCTTGCTAATAGAGCTTGTATGCAATTTTCTAATCTAATCTAATCTAATTTTCTAATCTAATCTAATTTTCTAATCTAAGCAGTTCTAATCACAAAAACTTATTCAGCTACATATTTTGCTGTGCTTCACAGTAATGCTATTACTCATATTTAAAATATACAGAAAATGCACAGAAAACGATGGTATTGTTCAAGGTTGCTCATACAAAGACAGCAGCTGACAACCCAATGCAGTTTCCAAACTGCTCTGCAAGCCTGGACCAAAGAACAGTGCTGAATACATACTGTTTTAGAAAAGCAGTAACTACTCAATTCTAATCTCAGCTTTCATTAAGACAAAACTGTTCACCAAGAAACCTCACTACAATAAAGATGTGCAACATAAATGTTGTATCTGAATCCCGACAGACAGAGCAGACTGGTCTTAAATGTCATTCCTGACCCCAAATTTCCAGCCTGCTTAAGCAAAAACCATCCCACGCAACACAGCTTACCACAGACCCACACTGCCAGCTCAGGAAGCACATAATTTTGTAGTGTTTTAGATTTACATTGTTGTAAGTCTTTTTGAGTTGTAGCAGTGTAGGTTTACCAACAAATCCTAATGACGAAAAAGCAACATATTCTGTATCATGTGAGTGATACTCAAAACGTACAGCAGCTAACACTCCAAAAGATAAGAAGAAGCTATGAGATCTACTAAAACATTCTTCTAAAAACCTCTTGCAAATATCTTATCTTGAAAATGCTACAAAACATGGAACTGCTTTGGAAAGGAAGATATGTAAAGGGCTAGATCAGTTTAAAAACAGACTACGAATAAACACACCTCTTTGAGAAGTGCCACAAGGGGTGTCATGATGTCTTGTGTCACCATGTCATCACAGACTTCAAATCCTCCGCATGCACTCAAATTTCTGTGAAAAAAAAAAAATTGTTTGGATCAGATAGGTGACTTTCTAGAAACGTTTAATAATATTTTTCAACCACGCCAGGAGTCCCTCACTGTAGCACTGAACGCTGACAACCGCTTACCGGAGGGCACCCGCCGCAGTCTCACGCACAGCCAAGCTGCGGTCCAGCAGCATGGGGCCCAGGCAGCGGACGACGTCCCTCTGCAGGAAGGCCGGGATGACGTGCTGCTGCTGCAGCAGCCGCGAGATGCTGGCACAGGCGTACTCCCTCACCTCGGCGCTGGGGTGCTGCAGCTGTGGAGACACAGAGTCAGGGGAGCGGGCACACAGCTGGTCTGTATCGTGCAGAGGGACTCAGCGGCCTTTTGGCAGCAGATCACAGCTTCTCAGGAGAATCAAGGGCCTTCAGCTCCCGAGCAAGTTTATAAACCTCTACCTGGGTTATGAAGTCATCCCTATGAGCAGACAAACCCTTTTCCAGGTGCATAACGAGAGGGCAGCAGCTCAGACATGGACCTGACGCCAGCTGGCACTGGTGGGATCTGAAACCTACTGCTGTTAAAAACACATGCAGAAATGGGAGGGGGGAACGCTTCCAAATACAACAGCCATAAAAGACAACAGCATGAAGAAAAGCTGAAGAATCCAAAGCTACACGAGTGCATTAGGCCAGAGATATCTGCCTCAGGACAACAGGAGCAGCCCTGGTCCATGCCCACAGCCCTGCTGTCGGGTGGGCATGACAGAGCAGCTGCAAGGGGCCACAGGGATGGCTGAAATGTAGCAGAGAAGATCAACACCTGCTGAACAGCAGTGTGAAAAAGCAGTGCGTTCCCTCACCAAAACCGATGGGATCTCTCAGCCCTCTCACTCTGGCATTGGTGTATCTGTGTACTTTATTTATTTATTTTTTTAAATAGCAGATAAGTCAGTCCAGAAAAATAACCAAGCAGTGCTTTCTTCCATCAGTTCACTTGGGTGAAGTGAACAAACGGACTTATTTACCTAAAGGAAAGTAGGCTTTTACTTCCAATACTAATGCAACCAACACAAGAAGGTTCCAACCACAGTTTCCATCAGTAACGCTTAAATCCAGAACTGATGAGCGGTGGACGAGCGGCCGACCCCAGCCACGCCCAGCACGGCGTCTCGATGCCTGCAGCACGCCGGCCCGGCAGGCAGGCAGCAGCCACGCACGGGGCAGCGGCAGGGCCGGGCCGCCTTCCCGGGCCGGGTCGGGAGCGGACGGTGGCTCCACGCCGGGCACCCGGGAGCGCCGAGGCCTCGGCTCAATAACGACGGGCAGCGCCGAGCCCGCGCCTCCCCCCGCCTCCCTACCGTCCCCCGCTCCGCACGCCCGGGCGCGGCCTCTACGGCCCCTCCGGACCGGGCCCGCCCCCCCCGCACCTTCTGCAGCAGCTCCGCCGCCGGCTCCTCCTCGGGGCCCTCCTCCTCCTCCTCCTCCTCGCGGCGCGGTTCGGAGCCGGTCGGGGAGAAGGGGGCCCTCCGGAACCGCCGCGCCCGGCTCTTGCCCATGGCTCCGCGGCACCGCGCCGCTCGGCGCCGGCGCACCCACGTGTGAGACGCGGCGCAGGCGCAGCGCGGCCCGGGAGCGCCCGGCTCGGGGCCTGGAACGCGCGGCGGGCTGACTGAAAACATTCCTCCCAGCAGCACCCGCACCAGGTGAGTTACAGGCAGTAACAGTTGGAACTGCGGCTGTTCCCTGTTCTCTCGAGACCTGCGCTTGCGCGGTAGGAAGAAGATAACGTCTGTTTATACAAAGCTTTTATTTTATACACATTTACCTACAAAATATACAACGGTTAAAAACGACGGACGGGCAGAAGAACTGCTGGAAGGATCGCAGAGGGCCAATGTTGATGCCCCCGTGGTCAGTCTGTCCACAGGCTGCCTCAAGCCAGCCCAGCCCGCAGGTAGGGTCTACAGAAGCTGCAACAGCCGTGCAGTTTTAGTCAACTAGAGCTTGAGAATTTAAAAGGCACCTTAAACAACTTCAGCTCTTAAAACTCTTTGCAAGTGGAGCTTTCCAAGAAGTTACAGTTCATGCAGGTAACATCCAGACCCCGCTTTTAACACTTGGAATAACACGTTACTGTATTGTGGCACTGTTTTCTTCACCAAATCTGAAGTTACAGATTTTTTACAGTTACAAATTTGCAATACTAGTTTCATATTCAGACTAATCACAGCCTAAAATCCACTCAGTGTGGTCTTGTGAATCAAGATACAGTACAGTCTTACAATCAGGAAGATGCAAGCATATTTAAGACAATTTTAAAAAGATTAAAGTCTTCTTAAAATAGCAGTGCTGTGAACCAGATCAATGAGCTACAGGTGACCACAAGGAAAGTGGCTGGTGCACTATACATATATACACACACAATCTGACAAATGTGTTCCTCAATATAGTTGCAAAGTTCTTAATATAAATATTAAGACCGGTTCTCTCCACCACAGACAGTCTCTGCGAGCCTCTTAACCATTCCAGAAACAGCGACCAGACGAGGACAGCTGTAATGAGTAAGTGTGCTAATAAAACATCCTGGGAATGGTACATGGTCTTTTCAATACTGTTCATGAGACAACAAAATTCAGATAGCAATTTTTTTTGTCCTGAACATTGGTGTTAATCTGCTATTTACAATAGCTTACAAATACACAACACAAATGAGGTTTGGTTTTCAAGTTCAACTTCATAACCAATTCACATATTTTGCCTGTATGTTCTCTTCTAGCTGAAGTAAAAAACTGACATTAATACTGAAAAAGAGGTAATCAGAAGTAGCAAAAGCACTGATATGATAACAAAGAACTTGGATAAATAGTCAAGAAAGTAATATTGCACGCTTTCACTGTCAATTGTGTAAGACTTTCATTACTAGGCAGCGACAACCAGTCCTGTTTGGTGGTGGTGGCTTTTTTGCTGTCATAGTACCTTAAAAAAAAAAGTCATTTTTGGTTTCCATGGCAGTGGAAAAAAACGAAGGAAGACAGCCCTTATTGAACATGAGGCCTAGGTTTCAAAATTAATTTTCCAGTCTGCAAGACAGAAAAAAAACGGAAAAGGTTTAGACCTTGAAAGCTGAGCCAGGTTGCACTTCAAGTTCAATTTTACAGGCTAAGTTCAAAATGACAAATGAAACAACGCTAAATATCCTATACTCCACTTTTGCACACACCCACACAATTTGATAACGTGCATACAAGCGCTGCTCAGAAAAAAAATTATACTTTGCATTTCTTTTTTAAATATTTGCATCTTAATAAAAGGTGTAGAGAATGAACCGCTAACACTTACATCATCACAGGACATATTATATTCTGCCAAAACAGTTCGACATCGAGCTGCTATACTGTGTGGGCTGTGTCAAGGAAAGCAGCCAAAATTTGTACGCTAGCAGCTAACTGAACACACAACAGTAGCATACACCAATACACTAACTAATGACTGAAGTACTTAACTTGAAAAAACATGATCAAAGGATACATTGATGGTGCCACCACTCTTTTATGTATTCCAGCAAAGAACAAGCCTATTAGAGTAATACAGCTAATTGTGAAAAATGGGTGATTCCAAAGTGATGTGAAAAACGACACCTAGGAAATAAATCTGATTAGTTTTAGCATATACTTTCTACAAACAGACAGAAAGATGCTGTCTAGTTCACTGAATTAAAAAAATACTGCTCTTAGTCATTTCTACACACTACTGAACAGTTCTTTAGATACACACTTAAGTGGTAGTATTTTGGTAAGCATTGTCCAAGGACATAGTACATAACTAGTCCAGATGGCTTGAGAACTAGAAGTGATCTTGCAGATCAACCTTTAGCCTTTTGACTTTCGAGATACTACAGCACTTAACTGCAACACCGGGCTATGAAGCAGATTGCATTCAGGACTAGCACGACCTTTACCTTTTGTGTCTCTGGGTCTATTAACCAGTTCCAAGCACCAGTTGCTGTGCAGACTGATACCACTATCAGAATCACTGATAAAAGAAAGAACAAGAATGTGAGTATCATATTTTACTCCTATCAAAAGCAGTATTTTTTTCCCCAGCAGTGGCTCGTAAGCAGTTATTTCTTCTCCATATCTAAGGGAGAAAAAACCTCTCCTTGGAAGGTAGAAATGAAAATATGTAAAAATAAATAAATAAATAAATAAATAGAAGTTTGTTTCACAGTACAGACTCTGTACAACTTTCCTGTGTAGGTACAAAAACCTAATTTCCTTCAAGTAGAAGCATCCCAATGCTTTGAAGAAACACACTTTCTAAACAACACAGCTAGCAAAACTAGGAGGTGGAAGACCGGAGTTAAGAGTCGTACCAAATATTCAGTATGCTATTTCAGCTTATGCATTGTGAACAACAGAAATGTAGCACCATTAAACGGCAGATCAGAACTAAAGCTTTTATCCTGCCAGCTCCTCTATGTAGGAAAAAGCCTGAAGAATTAGCACCAGCAGTTTCAATGGCACAGCTAAGTTGTATTATACTCCCCTCCAACCTCAACCAACCACTTAGCAAAGAAAGTAGATGAAAAGGAAAACAAAACAAAACAAAAAAAACACTTAAATGGGAGCGAGAAAACAAAACAAATCCAGAATGAGTTCAGAAGAATGATCAACACACAGCAAATGAAAAATGCTAGACACAAACTATAGCAATACAAGACACTAGTTTGATTTTGAGAGACTATAAAGGGCTGGAGAGCAGTGGGTGATGAAAAAAGAAAGAACAATGACAAAAGTAGAGAAACCTTGTGTTCTATTGCACATTCATAAAGCCTTGAGGCTTTCACTGACAGCCTTGCAGATCTGAGCGTTATCTGTTGAACGTGAAGCTTTGGATACAAATAGACTTTTACCATGATAAAATAATCAACAAAGAACAAAAAACAACACACAAAGACACAACGTGGAGCTGCACACTCTTTACTGATGCTAAAAAGCCAAAACACAAAACAACACAAAAAACAGCAACAAGTTAATTTTTTTAAAAAGAAAGTTGGAAAAGATCTACCTAAAGCATAAACTTCATTTCTGTATGAGTACTTCTTTTCTGGGGTAAAAGGAGAAAAAACGTAGGATTGAGAAATACCCTCATCATACAGTAAAAAGTCCCTCATACACAAATTACAAAACTAACAAAAGAGTTTCTGAGTATGGAAACTTCAGCAGAATCTTTGAAGCAAGAAGCAGCCTATTTCCACCGTGGACTACTGATCTGAAAATTGGCAGCACATCTAGGGTACGTTCTGCTTCCCTCCTCCCCTGTTTCAAACTTTTCTGTTAGAACAGATGAGGATGCATTCTGCTCTTAATTCTTTCTGCTTCAGGACCCACTGCTATAATTTCTTCACCTTCACTTTTAAGGACTATTTAACCTAGTCTTGTTTGATTCCAGAAACTGAAGTGTTTGGCTGGGCAGTACAAGCTTTCAGAAAACAAACAAAAAAGCAGAACAACAAAAAACAACCCAGCAACAAACAAAAACAAAACAGAAAAAAGCCACAACACATGAATATCCCAACTCTTGCAGAAAAATTCAGCCTTGAGCTTGTTCTATCCTGACATCTGGCTAGAGTGTTGCTTTTAAAATCATATATACTAGGACAACTATCCAAGCCATTCTGCATATCAGATATAAACTCATCCAGTTAATTCATACAACATTATTTTATTTGTCAAATTTGTGTTCAGCAGTGGTGGGAATGCTCAGTGGAACCCAGGACATTGCTTCTGAACAATAACCATGCAAGTATTACACTTTAACTCAAGGTGAACACATTACTGCCCTGTTGCAGAGAGTGACTGCACGCACACCACAGAAACTGTAAAAAAAATCATAAAGCAGAGATTGTTGTTTGGGCAAACATAAATCAAAGATCCACACTGGTATATCTAAAAACCATTTAAAGAGAATCCAGTTTATCCCTTGGAACATCAAACTTACTTCTCCAACGTCCTGTAGCCGGTTGCAAACACGCAATATATTCAGTGAGCCTTCTTTCAAAAGCTTTGAGATCTGAGGAAGATACATTGTAAGTGTAATTAGATCTTCATCTGCTTAGTCATGTTGTGATGTAAAAGATAAAAGGAATTTGCTTTTTTCCCCAGCACATTCACTTTCTTAAACAGACAGAAGAAAACAAATGCATTCATCACATAGATGAAGTAAAAGCAAAGTCAGAGTAATTCCACCCAACTCTAGATGAAAAGTGTAATGATGACATTATACTAAACACAAGAAACATTTCTTCTTATAGAAAACAAAAATGATTAAGAACTTGAAGTATTTTAAGACTTCTTTAAAAATACCTAGATTTAGAATAGCCTAAATGGCCCCTTCACACACAAATAGATAACACATTTTTGAGATTAATTACATCAAAAAGCCTTTAAGTTCTACTACTGATATATATATATAGGTGGAAAAAAAAAAGAGGTTGGCTATTTGCCAGCTGTTCAATGATTACTTGATGTAGCATAGCTTTCATGACTGTATTTTGTAGAAAACTTAATGCCATATGTCATACGCAAAGGGATACAAACACATACATACATAAGCAGCAAATGCTAGTTCAGTAATCTTACTACAATTCTTTTTTTTTTCCCCTCTAAATAGATGCTTCTCCTTATTGCCATTGTTTTCTCAAGATCTCTCCATTTAAATTACTGTTAAGAGATGAACAGCACTTCAAATTCATACTCCTAATTTGTGTAAAACCCTTGCCAACCACCACTTGTCAAGGATCTGTTTCACCCCAACCATTGCTTGTCAAGGAGCTGATTCACCCCAAGCCTATGTTAGATTCAATCCTCTGTTCAACAAGGTCAATATTTGACAACATTCAGTCAAAGCCAGAATTCTGCCCAGAGTTAAAAAGTTTTACTAACAAACACATAGATTTTCAGCTGAAGTGTTTCAGTTAAGAGCACTCTGAAAATCCTTTCCCTCACCTTGCAGCTATTGCTAAGTTATTTAAACTATCATAAAGCAATCAGATAATAAGGAAAAAAGAATAAGTATTATAATCATTACTAATGCACTTTTCCAGGTTTAAGCTTACACCCAAGAAGTGGTTGTCTTACTTCTTACATACTACATAGTGGGTGCTGCATACTTCTTACACCCAAGAAGCATGCAGCGAGTTCATGGCAGAAGATGATGGCGCCCTGTCTGCAGCCACAGAACAGCTAACTGCACTAACAGCTATAGCTGGTCCGGCAATTACAGCTAATGACCGGGGCTCCCTGAGCAGCACCAAGCCCTGTACCAGGCACTGCAGCACGGAGAGCATTGCAGGAAACCTGCTCCAAGTGTGCTGTCAGCGAGAGCTTTGAAAAAGAGCATCCCATAGGCATAGGGGCAAGCGGCCGACACCTCCATCCCCAAGAAAACACCTGCGTTATGCAGACACAGTTAGAATAATAACACAAAGCCACCGAACTTTCTGAAAACGGAAACCTAACGCTACAGCTTTGCTTATTTTGGGGGCCCGCACTGCAAGAGCAGCCCCCGAGCGGGGCAAGACCACCCGACGGTCGCTTACTGGCAGCCTCACACCGCTGCAGCTCAGGGGATACAAAGCCCTGACTTTTAAATGGGACAGAAAGGCGAAGGCCCGACAGCGCACGCGGCTTTCAGCGAGCCCAACGCGTCCCCGAGCCGCTCAGCTGCCGCCGCTCCCGGGCAGGGCCTACCTATGGGGTCCGCTAAGCCCAGCAGCGCCAAGGACGGCCAGGAAAGGGCCGCAGCCCGCCCTACACCCAGGACAGAGCCCCGAGGATCAATGCCGCCGTACTCACCCTCCGCCTGCTCCAGTGAATTCATAGCGGGCGGGCGGAGGGCAAAAGGCAGCGAACGCCAACCCAGCCCAGCTCCCACCTTACCCGCTACCACCGACAGACCAGGCCCGCCCCGCCCCGCGCGGCGCCCGGCCACGCCCCCAGAACAACACCGCACCTTATTGGGCAGTCTCCCACTTCCCACGCCCTCCTTAGCAAGCGCGGTTCTCATTGGTCCCGGGGAGCCAAGGGGCGTGGTTTTGGCAGTGAGTGGGTCTTTAAGAGGGCGGCGGCGGGGAGGCGTGGAACTCTGTGTAAAGGAGCTAGCAGCTGGCGCGTTTGTGGTGGTTGCTGGGGGCTTGGGTGTGAGACTCATTAAACTTCCCTCGTGAGTGGAGGCTGGGCTCGACATTGTCTTAACCCCTCGTTTTTCTGGGTACAAGCATAACACCTGAAGCACTACTCTTGAGAAATAAAAAAGTCGGAAGAGCGGGTTCGTGAGGCGCGCGGCAGTATCCTGGCGGGCGGCACCTGGCGTTCTCGCCCGCCGCTCCCCTCAGCGCGCGCGCTGCCCGCCGCCCTCAGCAGAGCTGTCCCTGCGCGGGGCCGCAGCGCGGCGCTCCCTCAGCAGAACGTCCTGCGCCGTGCTGCTCCTGCCCCGCCTGCTGGAGCGGGGCCGCATCGCACCGCCGTGTGGGGACGGCGGCGGGCCGTGCGTACTCTCTGGGCGGTACGCAATGCTCACGGCGCTATTTTATTTCTTATTTTTTGGTAAGTTGTAAGCGGCCTTTCTGAAGTCCTGAGATCAGCAGTCACGATCGCGAGGTCCCTGCTGCTGCCTCCCGCTGTCCCAGCCGGGATGCTGAGGTAACTGAAATAAAATTTCCCGAAATAAGAGCTTTTCAAGTTTAAATGGTGTGATTAGCGACTCGTCCTGGGGCTGCGCATTACACCCTGTTTTCAGCTAACCGAGTCCGGGTCGGTGTCCGTCGCCGTCCCGGGGTAGAGCTGTGAGCCCGGCGCTCAGCTCCGTCCCCGGTCCCGCTCGGGTGCCACCTACCGCCCGGCTGGTGCCTTGCAGCTCCGCAGCGCCGTGCCGGGCCGTCCTTACCTCACGGCTCCAGCTGCCGCGCGTTTCTCTGGGATCCGGGTGCGGTATTTTTTATTTTTTTCTTGCTTGGAAAGTTGGTCGTCATATAAAACCAGCTTGGTTTGATTAAAAGGAAGGTATCCTTGGTAAACTACGCTTTTGTTTATAAAACAAACTGTTTGTTTGTTTTGCTTGGGAGGCTCCCGCTGTTGAAACCTGACCTAGGGAACACGGTTTTCCCGTTGCAGAATGTGCAGCCCGGTGAAGGAGCAGCGTGAAGGTGCTGGAGGTGGCCCGGCGAGCTGCTGGTGCCAGGCATTGGTACAAAGGCTGTTTTTTCAGTTGGTTTGCACGGCTGCAGATAAACTGAATTTGTATGTTCTCTGCAGAAGCTACCAAATCTCTGTCCTTGCTTCTCGCTTCTCTTGTTGGGTGTCCTGATGGATGAAAAGCTGGACGTGAGCCAGCAGCGTGCACTTGCAGCCGTGAAGGTCTGGTGTATCCTGGACTGCATCAAAAAAGGGGCAGCAGCAGCGTGCAGGAGGTGATTGTCCCCTCGTGAGGCCCCATCTGGAGCACTGTGTCCAGCCCTGGGGCCCCTTGTACAGAAAGATGCTTAGCTGCTGGAGTGGGTCTAGGGGAGGGCCATGGAGATGGTCAAAGGGCTGGAGCACCTCTCTTATGATGAAAGGTTGAGGCAGTTGGGATTGTGCAGCTTGGAGAAGAGAAGCCTCTGGGGAGACCTCATTGTGGCCTTCCAGAACTTGAAGGGAGTTTACAAGGAGGAGGAGGGCTGGCTTTTTACATGGTCTGATAGTGATAGGACAAGGAGGAATGGCTTTAAACTAGAAGAGGGGAGATTTAGGTTAGAATTAGAATGAAATTTTTTACTCGGAGGGTGATGAGGCGCTGGAACAGGTTGCCCAGAGAGGCTATGGATGACTCGTCTCTGGAGGCATTCAAGGTCAGGCTGGATGGGGGCCTGGGCAGCTTGATCTAGTGGCTGGCAGCCCTTCCCATGGCAGGGGGTTGGAGCTAGATGATCTTTAATGTCCCCTTTAACCTTAGCCATTCTATGATTCTCTGTCCTGAATGCCGATGGCAATAGATATTGAGTGCATGAGGAAAAAAATGTGTGATGCTTGTGCATGCAAATGCTTCTGTGGTGCATTCTGTAGTGATAGCTGACGCTGTGCTACTCTCATCTGTTCTGCTTATAATAACATTTATATGAGTGGGCAAGCGGGACCGGCTGCTGGTCTGTAGGACTGAGCTTCTTAAGTTATTGGAGGAATCTGAAATAAAGGACAAAGAGAATATAGTAGCAATCGCACTGGAGAATGATTGCTATCAGTAATAAAGAATTAATCCGCTGTTGAATTCATCTTCTTGGCTCTTTCCATAGATTCCAAACGAAAGTTCAAACAGCTGTAAGAGAGTAACAGCTCAAGACTGCAGTCAATTGGGGTATAGTAATTAGGAGCTTACTGTAAGCAGCTGCAGCACTGCTTTTTTTTTTTTTTTTTTTTTTAAACAATAGGGAAAGGAGACTTTGTTCTGTTAATAGAATACTGTTCATGCATTTGTCTGGTAGTTACTTCAGTGAGATTCTGTCTTTGCTTTGAGATGCTTGACAAACCTGAATGAGTCAGGGTGCTCCCAAGTACTAAAACATATACGCTGGACCCCTGCTGTCTCCTGGGGTCACAATTCGTTACCTGCTGCAGATGTGACTGTTTCAACTTCAGAAGTTTGTCACGTGTAGCAACTCTTGGCAATGTTTTGCTGCCAAGCAGTTTCGAAGGTGAAGTGCTCTGAGATTTAGAAAACTTGCACTGCCTTTGTAAACAGCACTGGAGATGCGGGGTCCTGAAAGACTGGTTGTTTTGTTATTAATATAAATAAATATAATAGTGTGAGTGCTTACCTCCAGGAGAAAGGATTATGCTACAAATGCCATATTTACTCTTGCTTCAAAAAAAAAAAAAAAAGAATCCAGTGCATGTAGGATTCAGAAACGTTGTCAGCTGCCTAGTCTGGGGAGCCTGCTTAATGTATAAGTTGTGCTGAATGTGTTATAAAATCTCATTTTCAAGCACCTAATTCTCCTTTGCTTAAGTATTCTGGAGGTGTTTCAAGAATACTTGCCCAATTAGTTTTGGAATAGAAATCAATGTAGTATGTTTTCCTAGAATTTTCCTAGAGATTAAAATGTCGTCACACATCAAAGTTTCTGGAGGTCAATTTTAAAAGCTTTTTGATGACAAAAGTAAACTACCTGAAGCAGTTTCAAGATGGTTTCTTTTCATCTTTATAGAATTTTCTATGGATGTTAAGGTTGTCGTGAAAATATGATTTGTGGTTGTTTTGCTGTCATTGTTCTTAAGTTTCATCACAAAAAAAAAAAAAAAATTATTATTTTAGAAAATCTTTTTATATAAGACTACAAGAAAGATAAGCTCTTGCATTAAATTTTGATTGAACAGACTCTGAGATGAACTGCACTTTTTCAGAAAAATTAAACTTCATTACCTGAATCAAATGAGTAGTCCAGTTGGCTGAGTTAGAAGGAAGTAGATGTACAGAACTAAGCACGTGCATAAAATTGGGCTCCTTTTAGTACAGTGAAATAGTCTGCGGAGATTTTGAGCATCCTGAAAGCATCAGAAAGTTGTAATATGCAGAGTTATTTATAATTCCATACCTTTGTTGATGTGCACCTCTCCTGCTGATCTTTTATCTTCCTCTGCCTTGTAGGTTTCCTTCTGAACAAATACAGACTTTTTACAGCTGCTTTTATTCATAATTTTCGTGATTTGTGGCACACAAACTAAACCTACAGCAGGGAAAAAGTTTCAAGAGCAATGAGATTCACACTCCTTGAGTCAATTATAATACTTTTATTTGTAATATAAAACTTCTTGAGCAGTCCAAAATGCTTTTATTGCCCGTTGTTTTTTTTCCCAAGTAGCTTTTACTTTTTTTTCTTTACTAGCGGGGGTAAATGAGAGCCAAGAAGGCAATTGACATCATACTATGATTATAACTTGTACTAACCCTGAGTAATAGTTTATCTGTTAGTAATTCTTGATATCTTTTTCTGACAACATCTGTGAAGCCTTAAAATTAACTGCTTAAGCAAAAAGGGTGAGTCTACATTTGAATTGCTTCATAGTGCAGAGGTGATTGTGAGAAATGTGCTTTGTCAGCCTAGAATGGTATCTGAGGCATCTCTTTTTGAGATGCAAGGGATTCATCTTTGAGCTTAGCATCTTTTGTATCTATTTCTGGTTCTCACAGCTGTACTTTCAGCACAATGTGAGAGCATCTGTTAACAGCATCTGCTATCAGAGATAATTAAGATGGGTCACTTGTTTCTTACTTTGCTTGCATTTCCAGCCTTCTTCTGCACATTTTCCTCTATGCAATCTCTTCTCCTGCTTATTTTTCTCAAACAATCCATCCCTCTTGAGGCATCATGTTATTTCAGAGATACTATGTTAACACAATCTTTTTGAATGTACTGGTCTGGTATATTTATATATGAGTTTATCGTAGGAAATATCTCCCAAGCTTGGTAATTGCTATGCTAACTTACACTTAGATATGAGGATAGTGTTTACATGCTTTACATTCCTTTTTTAATTATATTTTTGGAAGCTTAAAATCTTACCATAAAATTGTCCCTTTTTCCTTCGTTCAATCTCATTTTCTATGAGAAGCGTTATATATACAGAGAGCTATATTTTTATAAGAAAATCCATATTCAGAATTTCTTGGCTTGGTCAACAAAAAAATTCTGATCAGAATAATGTTAGTCTTCCTTACCTTTCTAAGTTTATCCTGGAAGAACAACTTTGCCAATTTGCAGCACCTTCAGTAGAAAAAAGGAAGCCTTTTTGTTGGACATCTAAGCAAAATTCACAGGATTCTCTCTACAAAATGTGCCAATTACAAAAATACATGATTTGTGTCTTAATAGAAGACTCATTTTTAGTTCTTAGAATTATAGTTTGAGACTTGACATTGGAAGTTTTGGCTTAAAATACTAAACAATGCTTGAATTGCAGTTGTCTGTAAAGCTAATACATCTTTTTCTACAGCAGAGATGTGTGAGGTTTTCAGGTGCTTCTGGGTACTTATGGCAGTAGTAGTACAACTTCCTTTCTTATCGCCTATGGTGTTTCAGAAAGCAAGCCACTTACATCCAAGATAACTTTTATAATTTCTCTTAACAGATATAGTAGCTTAAAAGCATGGTGTCCAAGTACCGTTCTCTAATTAGCACAGTGTTTTATCAAGCTATGGTGTCTCTTCTTTGCTGTTTGTCTTCAATATTATTTAATTGCCAAACTTTCTTGACTTTTAGTCCAGACATAGATCCAGGCCAATTCCATATGTTCTGGAGTAAATATGTAACAGAATCGGTGATATGAAAATGTATATGAAATAGTGAATCTTTGGATATTAGGCATATAATATCAAATTAAACAAAGCTCCCTCAGCAGCTTCTTGTTTGCTTTTCTTTCATCATGTTTTTGTACCATGACAGAATGTCTGTTCAGACTTAAATAATATTTATTCAATTTTTCACTTCCTAGTCTTCCCCGTTTAATTCCCAAGTAGTGTTTTCTCACCTTGTGATATCCCACAGTTTTGTGTTTGGTTTTCTAAAACAAATAAGCAAAAAAACCCAAACAAACAGAAAACAATGACCAAAAGTCAGCTAACAGGAAAGCCATCTATTTATCTGCTTTTTCCTTTTTTTGAGGGGTACCTTAGTTCTTTGAATATCTTTCCTCATAGGATAATGCTGAGTGGCAGAGTTGCGTTCTTACTGACATTCAGCTTTGAAGAGTGTGTTTAGAATAAGGGTATTTATTTAAAATATTGGATTTGTGACAAAGATATTACCCCATAATAAAGACTCATAGGAAAACCAAGCCATTCTTGACAAAGTCGAGATGCTAAGACTGAAAGCAAAACTTACTTCTTACCTTTTGAATACTGAAGTTCCATGTTCTTGCTCTTGGTTGACCAAGAGAGGTGTTAAGGCCACTCTTCCTGCCTGATCATTCTCTATGTGTCGGTGTGTCCCCATCTCCTTGCCTGGTTGGCAGCTGCCACTGAGTAGCATAGCCCAGAGGTACAAACATCAGCTGTGATGGATGCGGAGCACCACTGGACAGATACCGGTGTTGTTACAACCATATTCATATGGCTGACAGCATCTGGAATGTTGGCACCTGATCAATCACTCGAGCTCCTCTGCTTATAGTCTGTTTGGTGCTAGGCTCAGGAGTAAGAAGTATGTTAGCTTTTGAAATTATGGGCCATATACCCTGTGGCTTTGCCAGGACATGCTGTATTTCTTACTGTTTCCCAAACACGTTTTTGGACATACTTCTTTTCAGCCTGAGACCCTATTTGCAGCAGCTGCTTTGAGGGTTGGTTGTATTTGGCCATCTGCTTGTCCTGTACTCTTAATATTTGATATTACTTTTGCAAAACAGATTCATTCCGAGCATAGGTACTCCTTAATAAAAACAAACAAAATGACCAAACTCACTCAAGTCTGGTTGTCATTCATTGTCTCTCACATTGCTCTTTACCTGCTTCCAAAAGAGCATATTCAGAAATTACATGATTCCTCTGTTAAGGGCTTTCACTGCTCTTCTCTATTGTATTGCAGTTGTTCCAGAGAAGTAGGAGATAATTTCTCCAGAGGCTTTCAGTCAATCATCTTTCAATAAAAATATAATGTTCCTAGATGGAAAAATGGAAGCTAAATGGATTCTCTCCCTTGAATTATTTGTGCTCAGTTAGGCTATCAGGCCTTCTTTGAAACAAACAAACAAAGAAATCTTTCTATGCTCCTCCCCTGCCATGGTCGCTTGTGTTCATACTTGCATTAGATCATCTTTTGCACCACTTTCTGTATGTCACTTATCCTAGAACATGGGATCTTTGGGAAGTCCAACAATTAGTACAAATAGAGCACAACATTGCTCTGTTTTGGAGAATCCTCATGATTACTGCTATGGAAATATAAAAAGAGGGAAAAGCAGAAAGGCATAACTGTTACTTTTTTCCATGTGAAGCTGTGCTTGTGGACAGCATCTTGTAGTACAGGCTGAAGTAAGCAAGTATGTACTTGAGTTGAGGTCTTATGGCAAGTTAAGAATGCAGCTTTTCAGTAAGATCAAGCTTAGCTACTGAAATTCAAAAAGCATGCTTAATTTAGAGCATGTATTTAGAGCATATAAATGATGTACAAGTGTCACATTTTATTTTGGGAAGCAAATAGAGGGAAATATGATCCTTCAGGTTGCTGATGAAGGAGCTTCCAAATGTAAACTGTTCAGTACCTCTTTACTCAAGGGAATATAAATGAAGCAAAAGCTTTAGAAGGATCTTGTGTAAGCAGAATTCCTGGCTCTAAACGTCGCATTCATGTTGCGTTCTTCTGCAGTGATTGATGTGATGTCAATATAGTTCTTTACTCTTTCGTTAAACAACATCAGGAGCAACTGACTGAACTGTGTCGTGTATCGTGAGGCATTCAATAGATTAGAGAAACAAGACCTATTCACTTCTCCCTGGAGCCATTTAATTAAAGGGTGGTAAAGGCGTAATAGTACACCACTTGTGTTCATTTTTACGGAATAAATTTTGAAAGTCTTATCTTTTTTATCATAGTTTAATATTTTGGATTATTTTAGTTTTTAAAAGTCTTTCCTGGTAACACATATCTAACATCATATTCTTATTTCTTTTAGTGGAAATCCTTACAAATCATGTCAGAAGTCATTCATCTTCCCAAGATGATTATTCGAAAGATTTTGAAGATCTGAATAGGTAAGAAACTTTCAGTGCTTTTGTTTTGTGAACATCCTAAGTATTTGATAGAAAATTATTTTCAGTGCTACAGTAGGAACTTATATTAATTTTAGTCACCTGGGTGTGTGGAATAATATTATATTATGTATAATATTAATAGAGAAAGAAAATATTTTGTCCTTTGAAGCCTACCAGTTTCTAGGCTCTGCTCTTCAGAGACTGAATCCCAGAGCACTGTCTCTTGGGGGTGCCTGGCCCCTGAGTTCTCATTAAGTCTGTGGGAAGAGTGAATGTTCTTCAGCTAGTCCTGGTGGAGCTTTTGTAGTGATTTGAACTGCCAGCTTCTGAGGTGCACAGGCTTCATTCTAGATACTTAATTTCTGAAATGCTTGTATTTCTACGTTATGCTTTGTTTCAAGAGCGAAGAGGGCTTTTCTCCTGTTCTTTTTTTATTTCTTTTTTTTTTCCCTCAAATACACATGTACATGTTTTATCTGTTCTGGAATAATCCTGCAGATTTTGAGGATTTTATAGTTTTAGTTGCCTATTTCCTTAAATAATAATTTATTTCAATTAGTGATAAGAGAAACTGAGTCTAAATCTAGCTGTGTGGAAAACAGAGTGCACAATCGAGCTACCTGAAAATGATTATTTTCTAACATTTTGGTTCTTAGGCTTGAGGAAGATTTCTCAACATTTTCACCACTTTTAAATTGGATTATCAGTGAATTTCATGTTATTAGTTTGATATTCATCCAGTTTAGAAAAACACTAGAATGGAACTAGATGGTGTGGTCCTTTAAGAACTATTGTGGTTATAGCGGCTCTTGTAGGAAGATAACAATGAGACTTTTTTAATGAACTACTACGGAGTTATTTAAAAGAATATATGAAAAAGATGCCCAGCTTGACAGGAATATCATTGTACTGAGCACAAAACTGCATGCATTTGACCTGATTTTAACAGGTTGGCCTTCCATTTGCAACTTGAACTCTCACCTGTGATGAAAAGTGTTTTTCTTTTGACTTCTTTACATGGGTTTTCTTGGATCAATTTGTAGCTCAAAATTTAACTTTAAATGTAAGAATAGCCATATGAAATGAAATACTCATCCATTTTTTTTGACAATGACATTCCATAATGCTACGAACAAATAGCTATTCAATTATTGCTGATTATTGTCCAATCTGTAACGTAGGGAAAAATAATGTAAAGCTTTATTTTGCCCATTTTTCATCTTATCTGCTTACCAAAGCATTTTTGAGTGCTTATGATCTGAAATGTGGTAGTAGTTTTCAAAATAGGATATTTTTTGAGCTTGTATATACATGCTATGTAGCAGTTTAACTGAGTAGTACATGGAAGTCTGAATAGTAGTTGGAAATGTCCTATTATACTTTGTCAAATATGTTAATTTTATTTTCCTGTGGCTTAAAATAAAGATCACTTTCTTCCTAATATTCTAGAAAGTGCATCTGATCTAAAGGAACGTGCTGCTTTATATTTATACCTCATAACACTGGACATGATATTTGTGGCTTGCAGAACGTACAACAAAGTGACAACAGCACATGACTGACAACAGGCTTTTGTCTGCACATAAACAGCTTCTCTTCTTTGATTCATGGGAGTATGCTGGAGTTACAGGCAATTAACTTATATGAGTCAGGTCTCAAACAAGCACCCCAAGAAGTTAAAAATGATGGGTTTGTGTTCTTGAAAAGTCATGTGCAGCGCTTTGTTCTTACACTGTAATCATGCTGCAAGATTCTATCAGAAGTAAATTTAGCTTGGTTTAGAGATGTCTCTTAAAATAGTCCCCATTCAGAACTGCAGTTAAAATTTTAATGTGTTGAAAGAAATGTGAAACATCGATTCTCTGCACTTGATAACAAGATTTGACCTAGTTAAAATGAGAGCTTTGAAATAGTTCACTAAATTAATTTCTAATAATTCATAGTACATGGAGTGATTAAACATCTGTCTTGAATTTCTTTTTCCTAAATGACATGACACGCATGCTAGTAAAGCAGTCAGATATAGTAACTAATGGTAGGAAGTTGTATAGAAATTGCATAATTGACATTTCTCACGTGGATTTTATATTGATTCACTTATATAGAATAATTTTTTTGGCCTGTTTTTGTTTTAGAACTATTTATTGTACGCTTAAATTTTGCATCTTTTCTTGTATCAAGAGCACAATAGTAAAAAGGCATTTTCTGCTGATTGGAAAGTAGCTGTCTTGTTCTACAGTCAGGAAAAATGTAATTTGAATTTAAATGAAATCTGCGATAATGTAATACTCAATTCAAGCGTAGGCATTTGTCAAAGTTTTTATGGAATTGGAAATCTTTATCTTAAATTTAGCTTTAAATCATGAGTGACCAGTAATGGTCTGACAGCAGGAAGGAGAAAATACAACTTTTCATTTATACTTCCAGTGAAGTTCATACAACTGTGCTAAATCAAAGTGACCTCTGCAGCTACGGGGATGTTATATCAATACTCAACTGTAGGTTTTAAAAATCTGTTTTATTACGTACAGACTTAACAGCTGTATTTTTTAATCCTTTTGCAAATGTGTGAAGTAGATGAAAACACAAGCTTGATAAAGCCAGCATGCTCTCTTCTCTGTAGTAAATCATAATATACCCATGGAGAATCACTGGCTATCGTACTTACAGCATTTGGGAATATATTAGCTGAGTGTGAACAACGCTAGTATACTGAGATCTCACGTAAGGCAATGGATATAGCGGATGGATACCTAGCATAGAAGCTGCATGAGAGTTATGACGTGCCTCTAGCCGTTAGACATTTTTTCTGTTAAGTGAGGAAAGATAAGTGAATTGGGAGGATTTGGGCTTGGTAAGTGACTATGCAAAGACCAGGAAAGGTATGATTGAAGGTATTCTTTTTTTTTCCCCCTTGAAATACAACTTCAAGCATTTTTAAATCTGATATGAGTCTAGGTACATTCCATGTAAGTAAATGGTAAATAAATTATAGCAGTAAAATGTGTGCATAGTATGGCAATGTGAATATTCATGGTCTTGTACATCCTGAGATAGGATGCATGTGTTTCTTCACAAAACTGTAAGAACTGTAAGAACATATACAGACACCCTAATGTACAATTGCTCTTGCAAGTGTTTCATCATCTGCTAATGCTGCTGAACTGAAATTTTAAAAACACTGTACACACTTGTATGTGTTTAAGCTACTGATATCCAGCAGTCCATTAAGCAGAACGCAACTCTTGCTTTAACAGAGTTCAGTAACAGAATGGTGTATAAATTTATTGTATTTGTGAAGTTTAAAATTCTACAGAACTTCTCCAAAAGATAAAATATAACCAGCTACATCACACATTTATTAGGGACTTAAAATATCTGAGCTATTTTTACCTTAGGAGCTACTCTATGGAGACTTTCCAGATCCCTTTGTGACAAGGGATTAGTGAGATTCTTATAAGTTTCTACTTGTGTTGTTAATGTATTTCGAAGAATTGCTTGCCTCTTGATCGTATAAATTAGACCTCATTGAACAAACTGATCCTTCAGTTTAAGTTGACAACACAACTTATCACAGATATGAAAAGCCACATATAAACACTGCCGCTCATACCTTAAGCAAACTTCTATCTCTTCTTCCGCTGCCAAGCAAGAATGCTGTTTTAGGACAGTCACCCCTTTCTGAGCTTAAACCTGCACTGCTGAATATTACACCGTTAGGGGGTGGTCTTCCAACACCATTGAACCTTTGTATTTCCAAGTATTTCATTCTCTGTTTTCATGACTAATGTGATCACTTGCCATAGTATGTTTGCTTGTAAAAGTAGAACAATACATGGTTGATACTACGTGAATTACATCAAGCAGATAGGTGGGACTTGGAGAAATCTGAACTTGCAAATACTTAGCAGCGATCAAATAATAGTTGAAAGACTGGAACTCAGCCATGCTATTTTCAGAGCAAACTTTATGTGAAAGAGTAGGGGAGTATACTATTCTTCATCTAAAAATGAATTCGTTCCAACATTATGAAAGCATAAGAATATAAAGCTTATCTTTTATGTCCTTAGTCTGAAATCAGATTCAGCTACTGTCCTTGCATCTGTTTGAAGTTGGTATGGGTTGAGGTGAACACCTGGCTATTTCAGAAAGGCTTTTTTTCTTCTCCCGTTGTGAACTTTCTCGTTCCACAAAGCTTTCTTTTTCAGTTACCAAGTTGGTTGCAATTCTTTTGAGTTACTGAAGCTCATTGAAAACCAAAAGCGTGGCAGAAACAGTGAGGGCGGTTCAGATTTTAAACATGAATATTCTTAGATGCACAGGATTAGGATATGGTGCTTTGTTGTAAATTAAATACTGCTTTCATGATTTAAATAAATAGGTAAATCGGTTTTTAAAAAGTTGTGAAATCTTCGTAATTGGACTATATTCTTTTATTAAATGGTAGTGTAAAAAGAAACAGCATGTGCACTCTTGACAGCTATTGATATTACTGCTGAGTCCGATTCCTTGGCATGAATACTGAATTGGAACTCGTGACCTACATTATGGTCATGGATTAAAACCTTGCTTAGAACAAGCCACAGATGTCATCTAAAATGTTTGTCTTGAACAATCAGAAAGAAATAAAATCTGACTTGAACTTTCCCTGGCTGCTGTTTTAATTAGTCAGTTTGTTTTAACTTGTGTGCAAGGTTAACACTAGTATCAGGGCGAGATGTACTTTGTAGTATGCCCGTGCTAAGTTTAGTAACACTACAGGCCAGCGTGCTCTGTGTTATATGCACCCAGGAAGGCTGTACTGCAGCTCAGTGCTTGTGTATCTTTTGAAGTAGGACGTTGTGGATGATCACAGCTAAGGCACTCGTCACTGGGTGTGGGGTGAAGCTGCTTTGTCTGCAGTGCTGGTTTCTGTGCGCTTCAGGCCAGTGACGGGCATCACTGAGGCCTGGTGTTTTCACATACTTGTAGTTAGGAGCATCCTGGGCAAACAAAAGCAGGTTGTAGTGTTGAGCTTTTTTTTATTTGTATTTAAACAAAATCTGTTTTCTCTGCAGAGCTTCTCTCCAGCAGGTCATCCCCTATCTTGTACTGATGCATGCGGTTATTCCTCTCCAAATAATACGCTTCTGCTTGTAGTAAATAGTGAAGAACTGCCTCATGTGTGCTTCTCTGCATATCAGAGTAATGGTTTTGTTTGTTTTTGTAAGACAAAAAAAAGTCTGCTGCTTTCACTGTGTTTTCTGCAGCAGAGAACTTCATCTAGGTTACACAGTGACTTCACTGTGACATTTTTCAGATAGTGTTTGCTTGATTTGCTCTCTCGTTATGTATGTTGGCAGATGAATTTTCTTCTTGGGATTTGTTCATTTTATGAATTAAATCAATCTATAGAACTAATTTTTCCAAGAAACAATACCTATTATAGATTTTAACTGAGCGAAATTTCCCTGCAATGCAAACTGTGGAAGATAGCCCTCTGCCTGAGAATGAAGTGGGGTGTTTCTGCAAGGCCTGTCAACTTGTTTTATCTTGCTGCTTTTTTCACTCATCAAATGCATTAGCTAAAACCATCAGGAACTACCCAGAAATGAGTAAAAATGTAACTTATTCTTTGTCAAGACTCCTTCTAATATCAGTTTTTCAAAAATATAAATTTGGCTTGTTTGGTGATAAGTGTGACAGTACAGAGGCAGCGTCCTGTGAGCTGCTCTCAGAATGATTCTAGCTCACTATCTGTGTGTTTACTTGGCTGTTGGTTCTACACCATTTGAAGGCTGCAAGCACTTACAAATTACCTTGCCAGTGTCCATGCGAGCAGGAGAGTGCAGGAGGCTTTCCCATGGGAACCTGGGAGCTTGTTTCAGAGCTGGAATTGAACTAATTCTCCTGAGCCCCATAGTAGGTCCTTAATCACAAAATCATTCCCCACTTCCCCCAGAGGGTTTAAATGTAATAACTTGTATCATTTAAGGTTTTTTCTTATTTTTAACACCTCAAGTTGAGATTTTGAGGTGAACTTTGCTGAAGAGTTCTCTGTCGTAGTGTAAAATCTCCTCTGGCAAGCAGGGAGTGAGATGCTGAGCACTGCTCTGTTGTGTCGAGGGTTGATGAGGGCCATCCTTCTCCAGCCCCGCAATGTGTAAACCCCTGCCTCAGGAGAGCTGGCACTTGGACGCAGAAACCCTGATCCCTCTGGGCCGTTTGGGAGAGGGTAAAACTAAGCATCCTCAGGGAACAGAAGGTGAAAGTGGTGCATATACCTGCACTCTGTGAGGAACAGTGATGAGCATAAAAGAAAGGGGAAAATGGTGTTACCTTGCTATTTTAGGAATCATTCTGAGCCTCCAACTTTAAGAATGAAAAAGAAATATAAGAAAGCTAACCAAAGCGAAAACAGTTTACATCTGCATTTGGAGACAAGCGTAAGTCTTGTCGACAAGACAAGTTCTTTTGGAGGCTGACCTTTCAAGAGAATTAAGTTTAAATTAACAACTTTACTGATCTAGTCAGAGGGAGTGAAACAACAATGAAAAGTTCTAAATTCTGCATACTTGTGCACAGAAGAAATAGCATTTGAAACATGAAAACAGAATGGAAAAAAAAAAAGAAAGACACGCACAACCTGCCATCCCCCCAAAAAGAAAGCAAAAACAAAACCACAGACCCTAATCTGCCTTTTGTAGGACATCACTGTCTAAAGAGTGTGAAATTTGATTTTCTTTTGCTAAGGAAACTTCTGAGCAACTTAGTGTAGCTCAGATTCTTTCACTACTATTTACAGACTCTTAAAAGTGGTCTTAAACTTTATTATAACCTAAAATGCTTATTTGTCCCTAAATGAGATGTTTGGTTATGTGATGTTTGCTCATTTATATGTCAAATAATCAACTCAGAAACAGGCTGAAAGGCAAATGGTCCTTAACAGGTATTCACAGTACTGCAGGGTGCGTAGGAGCAAAACGATGTGCAGCATATCAGACCATACAGGTGAGGGGAAAAAAACAAAGGAATCTTCAGCTGCATTTTGAAACAGTTGATGTTGCTTTCCTTATGGAAGAAGAGGTGTGATGCAGGAGAGCCAGTGGATCTTCTGTCTCTGTATTAAACTTAAGTAATCACCTGGAGCTATGCTCTGGCAAAGACAGATGAAGGGAGGAAGGGAGGTAGTTCATCAAAAGTTTACGGATCCTGCAGTGCAAATGGTATTAGGCCATGTGTTATGAAAAGTGAAGAAAAGAGCCCAAATTCCAATTCGCCTTCTTAAATGTTCTTTTGATCATCCTAGGGTTTTTGGAGATTCTCATAGTCTCAAAATAAATAAAAAAGAAGGTACAAGTTGTGCACCTCAGTGACACATCCACCTCACTGAAGCCACCTGCAGGGAGAAGCTTGAAACGTTATCAGTTGCCTGCCTCCCGTTCTTTAAAGCTTCATATTAAACATGAAGATGAGAGTAAACAAACCATGGCCCTTATCAAAGGCCTGCGGAAGATGTATTACAAACCCCTAATAATTCTTAGAGCATCATTTGTTCAAGCTTTTGTTCAGTCCATTCATACTTCCAGAATATGCTGTTTATTTTCTGAACTGCTTAGTTTTGTAATAGTCACTTGAGACCTAGGCCATGTTTTACAAGGAAGAAAATACATCAGATGAGATTTTAACCAGAACCTCGCTCTAGTGATCAAGTGAAAAAATGGAAAGATAACTTTCACGTGTAGTTAAGGCTGACATATGGCCCAGGGTGCCTGAATTATTGAATGTTTTTCATATTACCAGTACTGCGGTTGATTTAGCTGTCCTTGGGGCACCTGCGGTGACAGATTTTAAATGCATTGTATTTTTTATCTCATGCTTCTGCGTTTTTAGCTGGATTTACTTTTCTGACAGCCTGGATTCTCAGACAAATACCAGTGCTGCTCTGACCTGTCTTTAAACTTGAAGTTTTGGAATTTAAAAAAATGGTGTTGATATTCAGATGATTTTGCATAGAGTTCTTGTGTTCTGGCAAAGTTTGAGTAAACAAAGCAGGAGAAAGTGACCTCATAATTTAAAACATGTATTTTATGGTCCAAACTTTTTTGCAGTGTACTACCATTCTGCCCTTCAGACTGCACAGCAGTCTGCTGCTCTCTGTGCCACCTCTGAGTTTGTAGAGGAGGGAAGAGGAGTGCTGGGGAGAGGGGAAGTGCCATGTCCCACGGCGGCAGTTGCACTGTGTCTTGCTGGTCGGAGAGCTGCTGAGGGAGGGAGAAGCACAGTTCTGCATAGCAGCCATTTCACCAGGAATTTGGGGATTGAACACAACAGAGGGCCATGAAGAGGCTAAAGCTGCTCTCCCCCCTCCCCCCCTCACCCAGCAGATGAAAGTACTGCAGGAGGACTGAGCCCAGTGGCTGCTGCAGCCTAATACGCAGTCTGATAACCAGAGGCTGTGCCATGCTGCTGTGGTGCTGGAGGGTCGTGGTGCAGGGCCACATGCCTCCTGCTCAGACACGTCTTGATGCCTGGATGAATGCTTGCATCTGGAAAGCACTTCTCATATAGGCTGCATGGGGCTTCCTGGGATATGAAAAGCAAACAGGAGCACCATTGTGTTGCTTTACATCAGTTTTACTTTATTTAGTAGCAATTTCTTATGCAGTTCAGTGAGCAATTGAATAGTTTATTAACATCTGCTTCGGTTTTCTGTCTGACTTCTGGAGGGAAGAGTAGTTGCTAGTCTGTGTGATTTGTGTAATGTAATTAGATGTGCTGAAGCAAGACAAACATGATACAAATGGGATGAGTGGAAGTAGAAATTATTGGAAATGTATCTGCTGCCTCTTGTGAGCTACACTGAAACTGCAGCAGCAGATAGTGTGTTTCATATGGAAGATGTGAGATTCCAATCTTCTTCACCTTTGACTGTGAGCTGTTAAGTCCTTGGTTGAAATCTTACTGAAATTTCTGCCACTGACAGCTGCATAGAAAGGTCTGATCCAGACACAGGCTGTGGGCAGGTTGAGTTGGTCTGCCAGAGGTTGAGCACAACCTGCATGCCGTAGGTTGGGCACTTCTTAGTGACAGAAACCCTTCTTCTGGCAAAACTTCCAAGCAGCAAAGCTCAGAGATAGTACATAACTAAGGCTTTGCCTCTGTCTGGCTCAGCAGACTCAGTTTGCGAACGTGGCCATCTTAGGAGTTGGCTCTTGCTGCCCATCTGAGTACAAAGTAGGCAAGTTGTGTTTCAGGTGGGAGATGCTGCTGCGGAGGTGTGGCTTCAAGACTGAGTGCTGTGTTGCAGTGGAAGAAAAACATGATCCTTGCATGTCTTTCTTTTGGTTCCATTAGCAGAAGGGAGAATGTTTTTATTAGAGCTGTTTTCAGAGAAAAAAATAAAATTGGCTGTTTGGAATCCATATTTCAGGGAGGATTTGGGAAAATATTGGGAGCCTATTAAAAGCCTGCAGAGTTGAGCTTTGGCTGTGAGAACAAGCCTTGTGCTGTTAAGTTTTAAGAGATTGATTTTTCTCATAGAAAGATGATTGGTTGTGATAGGAGTGCCCAGGTACCTTGGCAGAAGAGAGACATCTAATAACTGGGAAGCTTCTTACCCTAGCTGGCAAGGGTGTAACATGCCCTGGGTTACAGGCTTTTACCCAGCAAATTGACAACTCTTTTTGTATGTCTTGCTGAACCCACCATTGACTTGCTGGAAACCACCATTGAAACTTGCTGAAACCACCATTGATACATTGATTCCTCTTATGCTTTTTCTATAGGTTAGGGCTTCAAGGAGTTAACTGCTTGACAGAAATCATCTGGATGAGTGGACAGAGTAGAAAATCCAATGATTCAGACTTATGTGTGGCAATAGCTGGTGTGGTGCAATTAATTCCCACTGCCATTGGTTAGCAGTCACAGCTTGTGCCTGCGGCTCCCTGCCTCTCCTATCAGGTGTTTCTCCTCCTCTCCTGAGCTTACTGAACAGTTGGTTCTGTTTGTTCCATCCACTGAACCTTTCTTTCAGAATGGCACTTTGTGTCTAGATTCCATCCATTGTACAACTTCAGTGCCCCTCTGACCCTTTGAGGGCCATGTGTGTGCTGGCGTGCAGGGCCAGGTGGAGACACTGTTTTGTCAGGAAAGTCTTAAATCATTTGCACGTCTACTTTGAGAACAGCACTGCCAAAAAGAAAAAAGCTTGTGAAGATGTTGGAGGGAGGAGTGCAGTGGTTAAGGTCTGGTGTGTACAAAGCACGGCAGAGATGTTTCATGAAGAAATGATATGGGAGCAAATTGTCATGGATCAATGTAATCTAATTTCTTTGCTTCTGTGATCTAAATAAATGCTTTCATAATTTAGTAACAGGGAGCGTTTAACAGGTGGGAGGGAAAAATAAAGGACAGTTTAACAGAAAGCAGTGTAAAGCAATGAAATATTGAAGGTAGTCATTAAAAGGTGGGTGATGTCTGAGCCGTTAAAGATGGGAGATAGAAATGGAATTAGAGGCTTCGAGCGCTGGATCAGAAGCGCTGCGTGACTGCTGGAAAGTTGAGCAGCTGTAAGTATTGTTGTTCTATGCCTTTCCATACAGATCCTAAAGGAAATGATGAGTTTGTAGGAACCTTCATCTGGAAATTAACCTTAAACCTGAAGGCTTCAGGTTCTCAGAAATAATTCTCTCCTCCATAGCTAGCTTGGTTCCCAGAAAGAGTTGGGTGTGGTTGAGGCTGCTGGTTTTGAGACCAAGCATCCCAAGAGCAGACCCATGAGCAGTGTAGCATGGTGGGGCTTGGGAACTTGTGGCTATCCAGGCATCACTGCACACCAGAGCTTCAGCTGGCTCCTAGTGGGATAAGTACACTGCCCAAATGACTCTTGTCACTCTTACCCAGTATGACGGTGAGGGGCCATGGCCAGCATCTTTGTGCTGGCACTTATCGTCCTCAGGGAGGGAGCGGGCTGAAACCTGCAGCAGTGTTCATATGGGGGCAGATAGTGTGAGCTGATAGCAGGAGTTTGGCACACTGTGACTTTAGCAGATCTTGTTCACATGTTTGACAAATACTCAATTGAGTCTCATCAAGATCGCAGAGGGGTACACCTTAATTCTTCATGAGCCTTATTTGCTGGATTTGTGGGAGTATGCATGCAAACTGATGTACAGAGAGTGCAGGTCCTGTTTTACCTGTGCTGTTCCATTTGTTCATGCAAAAGCTTTTAAAATGGGCATCACCTTGGTAGGAACCAGGAATAGAGGGCTGTGTGTGTGTTTTTGTCTTATGATATATTTATGAACTTTGTAACGTGCTGTGTAGGTTCCTGGGTTTAATTTTGCATTATATAGAATGTGGTATAACAGTCTTGTCCAAGACACCAGTATCATTCAGATGCACTGACAATTTCTTCCTAACAGCCTTGAGCGTATTTCTGAACTGCTGAGTCTCTGCAGTGGTGGAAGGCATTCGGGCAGGCTCATGATGGAGGCACCCAGAAACACTACCAAATTATTTGTTTCACATAGCTTCGATTTTGCACCCAACAACAGTAATGGTAGGAAAGTGTAATTTGCATTGATTTCCTACATATTTAGTGTGTTTTAAAGTTTGCTCTGCAGAAAAGCAGCATCGACCTTTTTATGCAGTTACGGATCCTGGCTGTTTCAATGCAAGGTACCCAGTGATCTCTTTGTGTATTTCTTTTGCTATTAATAGTAATTAGTATGTAGTAAGTGGTTTAGTAAAAGCTATTTGGAGGCCAAATTTTCTAGGGAGTTCTTGTGGTTTCACAGTATCATTATTAATGGACTGAATTTCAAATAAATTCAAATTTGATTAATATTTAGCAACCTGAAGTTTGTGAACGTCAGTTCTGGTGTGCCTGCTGTAAATGGCGTGTGTGTGTTCAGAAATGTTTCTGTCTCCAAATTCGCTTTAATAGAAAAGCACTAAAAATAAATAAATGCAATGGCAACACTTTGCCAAACTGTGGTCCAGACAAAATCCTTTTCCCCTTTTCATTCACCTCTAATTACCGCTGAAAGCTCCTCCGATAACAGCTTTTGCAAGGCTTTCGTCTCGGCATTTGTGTGGCTCTCTGAAGCTGTTGATTGGAGGAGAACCACAATGGGGAAAAGAAAGTCAGGGCCCAGCGTATGACAGGAGTAATGGTTTTGCTTTGTACATCTGTCAACTAATGCTTAACTAATGCAGAATTACTGTCAGACTCCTGCGGAGCTCACTTTCCTCTCCACCTGAATGCGTAATGACTTCGTGGCAAGGAATTCAAAACCAATGCAAAATGGCTGGACATTTAGGAAAAATTAGGAGGGCAGCAGAAGCTTGCCCTGGCTGCTGACTTCTTGCAGAGCTGCTGCTGTGCTGGGTGGCTCTGGGCACCCTGTGCCCATTGGGTACCACCTGCACCAATGCCCCGGAGATGCTGATGTGGCCAGGAGCTGTTTCCCTCCAGGGGCACCTCCATCCCCAGCGCCCAGTCCCTGGCTGGCATCGCTGCATCCCAGAGCAGTGCTGTTGTGTGGGGACCCAGCACCACAGCGATGCTTCACCCTGGAGAGAACAGCAGTCCCCACTGGGTGCTCATGGCTCAGTTTGCAAACCCCTCTGGAAGTGTGTGGGAGGAAATTTATTTTCTAAATGTTCTTCATTACTGACTAATGGGGATGTGAACGAATGGGGAGCTCAGTGAGGGGGGGGTGGCCGGGCAGGAGCGCTCTGCTGCTGGGAGGGTTCGCTATGGGCGGCTCCAGGAGAGCCGGTGCCTCCCAGAGTGTCTGCTGGGAATGGTGAGCTACAGGTCGGTGGAGTGGGTAACATCTGCTTGTGGGGGTGATGTGCTGCTCCCCCATGTTCCCTTGGAGGGGTACTGCTGGCAGATGGATGTATGAGTTCTCCGTGCTCACCCGGCCTGCGTGAGCTACCATCATCCTGGGCTGGTCTTTGTGGGCAGTGAGGGAACCGTGGTGGCTGGGAGCCTGCCCTGGTGGCAGCAGCCACCAGCCAAGGCTGGTTGTGTTTTGTGCAGGCACTGCTGGGATTAGGGGTGGTTGTTCTTCCAGATGTCCTGTCACTTGCACCGAAACGATCTCAGGTTGTGCATCCAGCTGCCTCACCTCAGCAGCACAATGGCATCAACCTCCATGCTTTGGGGAGGAGCTCAGATGTGCGTGAGAAAACACTGGGTGGAGGGGAGCGTTTCCACAATTGCTGCTGGCAAAGTTGGGCACCACCTTGTTCCAGGCTGTACATCCACCTGATGCTGCAGTGATGTTTGACTGAGGGGAGAGGGCTGGGCCAGGATGTCTGCTGGAGTGGGTGACTGTGAGCTGCTGGGCACTGAGGAGAGTGCCCTGCCATGTGCGAAGTGCGTGGTGACTGCTGCCAAGAGTGTTCTGCGTTTTTTCTTATTTTACCTCCATGAACTACTTTTCATCTAGCAGGAAGCATTCAGGAAAATATTTGTGTTGGAAGATTTGAAATCTAATGTAGTCTTCTGGTACAGCCGCCAGGGAAAATACTGTCCCACATACAAATGTGGAGAGAAGCTTTAAAAACAGCAGTGTCAGAGGTGACCAGTGTTTTGTCTTTGAAATATTGCATGAAATGTATATTTGAAAACGAAAACATGAGCTGAGATCACAGAGTGAAGTTGAAGCTGCAAGGGTGGGAGCTGGGGAGAAAGAAATAACTGGGCACCAGAGCTTGGTGTTTCTGCACTCTCTTTGCTGAGATAATGCAAATGATGAGTAATTCAAACAATTAGCTTAATGTAGGGTTGCACTTTTTTTTTTTTAAAAAAAAAGAGATTGGAAAGCTGTTTCTGAAAGTCTGTCTTTCAAGAGTATGTCACATACGGTGTCTACACAGTGAGCCTTGAGCCTGGTGTTGGGCAGCCTGGACTGCAAAGCTGACCTTGCTGCGTTTCTGTAGTGGCAAATTGCAAAGCTGTTAATTTGCCATGCACTCCTGGTTTGCTTCTCCCCACTGTCTCTAATTACAACCTTGGGAAGTTCTCCCGGCAAGGGCTGTGCTGAGGGGCTCTGGCACCTCCAGCTGCTGCAGGGCAGTATGGCTGGGGCACAGGGAGCACTTTGCGTTGGGCTGGGTGGAGCTGTGCATCCACACTCTGTCTGCCCTGCTACTGCTGTGGGTCATGCTTAAATTGGGAACGGGGAAGGAAAAAAGAATTGTAGAAGCCAGGGATCACCAAAGTCTGTTAGGCAGGTGTGCTGTGAATCCATAAATGCCCTCCAGTCTGATTCAGCTGCTACAAGTAAGGAGGTTTGCCACCCTGCTCCCTGTGCCTTACCAGATGCCCTGTAGCCTGGCACACCTTTGCCCCACAGGGAATTCTTGGCTTCATGGAGGTGACCCAGCCTGCTTTGGGAGATATTCCCAGTATGGTTACGCTTCCAAAGAACTCCTGGCACTCAGCTACTTAAATCCAGTGGTCCAGAGCTCCAGATCCTTGTAAACTGCCAGATCACCAGTGAAGAGGTGCTTTTTCCCAACTGGAGCAGCTCATCAGCCAGACTGGAGCAAGTTCTCTTTGGGCATTGCTCCTGGAGCAAAGACATTTCTGTCTGCATTAGGCCCTGGAGACAACTGCGCCGATGCTGCTGTGACACATGTGCCTCCAGCTGTGGTCAGCATGGCCAGAGGGGTCTGGTCCCTGGAGCTTCTGTATTGGTGCTGCACCATCACATATGGGTGCCACCAGGGTTCCCTGCAGCCTCTTTGTTTGTCCCCTGCCAGCCATTGCTCTCTTTTGTTATATTTCACATGTGGTTTGTCCCATCTGTTATCTTTTTTGCATCCTCCTTTAGAAGGGAGGTTTCATGTGGGCCCGCTGGATGATTCCAGCAGATCTAAAAAGTCAGCTGTCCCTCTCCTTGATATGGCACCGTCTGCAGAAATCAGAGCATGAACACAGAGCTAGAAAGGGCAGTGACAAGAGCAGAAGAAAGCAGTGTGCCTGTGAGAAGGATATGAAGAGAAAAAGAGAGTCTCTTCTTTGATGTATTTGTTTCCTCTTATTAGTATCCATCTAGTGGTGCTCAGGCTGAGACAGCTGACCTGTCCAAAAGTTAGTGATCCACACACAATCCACTCCCAATAGTGCCGAAGTACAGACATCACAGGACAAAAATAGCAGCAGTTGAGATGAAGGAGGAAGCCATGGGCTGCCAGATATGAGTGGGAATAACCTAAGTTCACCCAAGTGGCAGAGGTACTGTCTTAGTTTGCGGAGTGTGAGGGGAAAAACGTCTTAACAATCTTGTCCTCCTGCCTATGCGCACATCTCCACTATTTTCTGTACCGTGCTGATAAAGACTGCCCGCGCTTGAAAGGGCCTGGCAGGCTTGAGGTCAGCTGCAGACGATCTCTCTAATTGCATGGGTCTGGCTGACCTCCGCATTGCAGGGTGAGTAGGGACCGCAGCAGACAGAGGACAAGGGAAGAGGCAGAGGAAATGTTCCTGCTGTGATGGCGGCCAGCTTAAAACTTGATTCGGATTGCTCCCCAGAGACGGTGCCCGTGCTGAGTGCAGCTCTGTTGGAAGGAGACAAGAAGACATTTTGCCCAGACAGTAAGTCAATATCAGCACTTGTAGGTATCACTTCACAATAATGCTTTTTGACAAACTGCTGTCAGTGCTCTGGAAACTTGTATCAAGAAGGCAGAAAATGAAAACTTGGGGCAAGCTGTTGTTGCCACTGCTTCTGGTAGTCTCCCAGCTTGTGCTGTCTTCTGACTGGTTGTATGTGTTCCTGAGGAGAAGAGGTTCAAATAGATGAGCAGTGGAAACATATGCCGCTGGCTCTTAAAACTGTGGAAAAGAGTATCACAGAGAGTAAGTACTTATAACCACAAATCAGTTCTGTAAAGAGAAAATATGCTTTAAGTGTAATTGTGAGGAGAAATCACGGCCTGTGTCCAACAGGTTTGTGCCTACAGTAGTCCATGGACTGTGTGGCCAAGAAGCAGCATGCCATGCCAAGAGCCATGATTACATCATACCCTCTCCAGCAGCAGGACTGTAGTAGTGGCCTTGTCACCTCTTTGGCAAGGCTGGGAGTTCCAGCCGTCAGGGAGTGCTCCGCGTTCACTATGTTTCACCGGGCTGCAATGCACTTTGAAGTGTGTATGGACTCTCCTCTCAGCTTCCCTATTAAGTTCTTGCCCTGGCAACAGAAAAGGTAAACACACTCCTTCCATGTGTGGAGGAGCCAAGTGCCCACAGCTGCCATTGACCTTCATGGAAGCTGTGGATACTCAACTCATTTGGGATGATCCTCACGGAAGTGCAGACCAATTTGTACTGCGTAGGAGAGGTACTGTACTGTGGCTTCCAAATGCAGTGCAGAAAATGAGGCTGCTTGCACAGAGGGGGCTTTATCAGCACTGTTGCAGATGTGTTCCATTGGCCAGTCACCAGCAGCATGTGCAATGCTCCCACATCTCAGGATCCATGTGCTTCTTGATCCCTCCAGGAGCTTTGCTGTTGGCCACGTGTGAGTGGCAAAGCAGAGCTTGCAGCTGGACGCAGTGTGGTGGGAACGGCTGCAGGGGACAGCAGGGGAACACCGCTTGTCCCAGGTGGGCTCTGGACCCATCCCTGGTGAAGCCACCCAGGCAGCATGGGAACCTGCTGGCACTAAATGCTGCAGAATGAGTATCTTGAAACTCTCTGAAATGGGCTGCTTGGCCTGGAAGCTCTGAGTGGATTATCCACTTGAAACTCATGCAGTTGCTGATGAACTTTGACACAAAAGGATTTGGGAAGCTTTAGGACCAGATAAACACAGGAGTGTGGATGTGGAAGGGATTTCAGGAGTGGCTCAGTCCCTCTCCTGCTATGAAATGGGATTGTCATATCCAGACATTTGCTAGCTCTTTGCTCAACTGATAGAGCAGAAGTGAGACCTTTGGAATAAGATCCTGCCCCCATCTTGGAAATTCACCTTATTTGCAAGGCAGCTGGCTCCAGGAAGGCTCAGAATGAGAGCCACTGTGCCTCTTACTTCTGGTAAGCACAAATTGGGCCTCAGCGACCATCAGATCAAGGAGACGAAACGCAAAGGCTGTGTACAGTGACAGCTGCTGTAAGTGATGACGTTTAGTCTGTATGCAACCCTAGCTGTACTACGTTTTCCACGGGTCCATTACTTCGGGGACTTAAAAGGTTTCCAGAAAAGAATGACGACCATCTATTACTGTACGAGGCAATAACCATTCATTTTAGGATTTATATTTGTTTTGTGTACATTTGTGAATGCCTTATTTTATATAATCACAATTTACCATCTGACTTGCTTAAAAGTTATGGTGACATCAAAAGCAGTGCTACTTAATGCTAAGCGTGCTTGAAGGCTGATAGTTGCTTGCTGTTCCCAAACTGTCACTGCATTGGGGTTTGACTGCTGTTTATGCAACTGAATGACATTTGAGCACTACAAGGAAGTGGAAACCTGCATGGAACAGAGGGACAAGGCAGGTGCTAGAGATCGCCGAGCTTCCCCATGCCTGGGCTACTGTTCTGGGTGTTCTCTGTCTGGAGATCACGAACTAAACTGGTTTAAATTTGTCATTAAGGAAGGCACAGTTCTTCCTAACAGCTCGCAGCACTGTCACGTGAGCAAGTACAGTGCGGTGATCTGCTTTCCGAGGGGCTGTTGCCATGCGGTTTTGCACCGCGCCGGCGGCACAACGGCTGCTGTAATTAACGTGTCAGAGTCTGGCTTCTGGTGGGAGTGGTAATAGCATGGCTCTGGTGGAGCTCCTGCTGCCAGGCTCTCGCTGGGCTGCTGTGCTAAAGTTTCGGGCTGGATCTGTCTGGATTTTCACCTCTCTTCTTATATAGCTGTGTCTTTTCAGCACCTCCAGAACCACCCTATATGCATTTTCCACCAATGTTTTACATTTGTATTTAGTCCATCAGGATCTGCAGCACCATCACTCCCGGGACTGGTTTGTAGTGGGGCAGTAGGCAGCCAGCAGTCCGTAAAGGAGTGATGCACAAGCTGTTGTACTGTTATATTTTGCTACCTGTCATTGCAATGTCACTTTTAATGCAGGAATTATACCCCCATTGTGTGTAATTATATTTCTCCTCCCAGCCCCACTCACGGAACAATGACAAGATGGAACTGTTAATATTAAAAACGGCACATCTCCCTCAAAAAAAAGTTAGAGGTCACACCTTAATTCCTAGTGCGTGAGGGTGGTTAATGAAGAGATGATGGGACTAGAATGAGTATGGGGACAGAAATATCCTGCACAATTTCTGGTGGGATTTAATTAGAAAGGAAGTATTAATAGCATCTGCATGTGCAATGCTGTTTTGCCTTGCAATGTGAATAGCCTTACCTGGAGCCAGTCTGTTGGAAAACCCGTTGAATTTCTGTTTCCTCTTTTTTCTTTTTTTAATAAAAGAAAATAATAAGCTAAAATCAATAATAATAATACTTAATAGCAATGAACTCTGGCAGGAATCAGCCTTCTAGCAGCTCTCCTTAGAGTTTCTCTTTCAGGTCAAGATGATGCTAATTAGTGAGGCATTTTGCAAAAGTTTGTGCTCTACTTGTCCCAGTAATGAACTTCCAACCTTTAATTTTCTTAGTAGCGTAGTGGAAAAGCAACCACGGGGCTCTCACGTTGGGATTTGTGCTCACCAGGGACTGGTGCTTCCTGGCACAGCCCTGGGTTGCCCTGTGCCACCCCATCCCCACGGGCTGGGCACAGCCTGCAGAGCTCTGCGCCCCTCCAGGAACTGTGCCGAGTCTCTCTGGGACAGGGTCCTAGGCCTGGGTTCATGTTCATGGAGTGCCTCTCCTGGATGGCACAACTAGAAAATGTCCTAGTGGAAACAGAGCTTATTGTAACCACAAAGTTTCCTTCCCTTACCACTCAATGTAGACTGACTTTTAATACTCCTTTTTAATACTTTTTCCTCACAAAAGAGAAAAAGTTAATATAGTCAGTTTCCTACAACTTGATTTCAATTATGAGATCATAAAGCAATCTCTGCTTCTTAATGAATTATGAAGGCTACAGTAATTGAATTCAACGTGGCTTGCAAAATGCTTTGTTCAGATGAAAACCCCTCAGCCAGGGCCGAGTGTTTTCATTCCTGGTTACTCTGTTTGCCTTCCCACTGTGGTTTCCGTGAGCTGGGGTGCCCTGCTGTGCTGTGTTGGGCATTTGTGGACCAAGGGAGGGGACAGTGGACATCCTTCGAGGTCACACACACTGTTCCCGGTTCTTCCTCAATGAATGCTGTATGTATCCTATATTTAAAAAAAATACTTTTTTGAGCTGTCAGATCTGCCCATACACTCGTTTTTGACAAAGAACATCTGCACCCCCGGGGCCGGGATGTTCTCATTGTCCGTGCTGCTGGCTGCACCACAGGGAGGTGGAAGCCCGGAGGAGCCCAAGCATCCTTCCTTTGCAGAACCTTTTGTTCTGGAAGTGAGCCGGTGGCTGCAAGGCAAGCAGAGGGGAGGGTGTGCATCAGCTCCGCTCAGCAGCACAGGCACGTTCGGGCACTGGGGCTGCTGCTGGGGGCTGAGGATTTCCAGCGAGTGCTAGCTCCAGGCTCGCGTCGGCGCTTGGGCTCCAATTATAGTGATATCTTGCTCTCAGACAATTAAAATTTCATAATCTCTCCACGAGACGGAGTGGACAGAGTGTTATGCTGGGTCAAGAAATATCTTCTAGCTCTAGTCATTCTCCAGGAAGTTTTTGGCTCCGTGAGGAATAGTACCTGTACAGGACTTATGAAGATGGGCTGTGAAAGCACGGAACTTGCAGCTTTCCTGCAGCCATTTTTGCAAGCTATTTTATTCTACATTTGGGGGCAGGAAAATTAAGCTTTGAAATACGGGTTGTAGATAAGGCTGTAAGGAAGTTTAGGATCACAGCCTTAGGTGAAAATAAAGCTGTAATACATAAAGCATTAAAAAGGTAAGGTATAATGGCACCCTCCAAAGACATCTGAGCAGCTGCAAGGAAGCCTGTCTTATTGCTGCAATTTGAGCATGAATTACATCGTACTAGGAAGGACCTGTCTCTGATTGGAGATGTGACCATGTGGCCATTTCTGTTTTAATCAGAGGTTGCTGCATTTTTGTTAATAGTGTTATCGATTACAGCGAGCTTCCAGGCACTCTGCAGAGCCAGGGAAAGCCCCTGGAACAGAGCTGGTGTGTTTGTTCTACCATGGAGTGTGTCTTGAGGCTGGCACGAGCCTCCCTCCTGGCCAGGGCTTGCTCTGTGGAAGGGAGCTCCATGGCAGCAGTGGAAGCGTCCTCACCTGGGTGCATGGAGCTGTGGCTTTGTTGCCTGCCCACATCCCTCACCACAGCCTCACATCAGGAGCTACTGCTCTGGGAGGTGTGCCCATCTGCAGGGTGGCTCTGGGAGCACCTTGGCTGAGCAAGGCCAGTAACTCTGCGCCCGGGTGGGGGTTTGGGAACAGAAGCTGTCTCCTGCCACAGGTGCGGTGTGATGGCAGCAGTGCTGCTACCGTCTACCGGTGGGCAGCAGAAGGGGAGCAACCGCAAAGCTGCCTGCAGCTTGCGTAGCTGCATATGGAAAGGAGTGCCTCTTTAGCTAGGACAAACTGCTTAGCCAGGCCTCCCAAATCTTAAATAACAAGTGAACCACCACAGTGGGGGCTGAGTTGCTGCAAATGGTGGTTTAAAGAAGGTGATGGCATGTGTTAACATCCAAGATGTGTTTGTGGAAAGCTGAACCCGCCTGTGCAGGTGCTGCTGGCCCCAGGCAGAGGGTTATGTCTCCGGAGGCTTGGTCATTGCAGAAGGGGATGCAGCAGTGCTCCAAGGTGGCAACCAGCCTCCAGCACATCCCCAGCTCCCCACAGAGCTGGGCTCCCACAGGGCTGTGCTGGGAAGATTGCAAAGCTCTTTTTGTATATTTAATAACGAGGTGGACAATAACTCTATTTACAAGGAAATCTTCCTCTGTGGTATTGTGGTGTATACCTGTTCCAACAACCCTCTCACAAATGGGCAATTCTTGTTCTGATTTTTTTCTGGCAGGGATGTTTTGTTTTCCTGTTGGCTGATGCTGTCTGCTCAGTCTGTGGAGGATTAACCTATGTGCTGTTGCTAGGTGGCCTTAAGCAAAGAAATAACACAGATCACAGGCTCCTGCATTCCTACAGTGTGTAACTCCCTTGTTCAGCAAGATTTCTCTTTCTCTGTCCTTCTGTTTTGTGTTTATGGCTGTGGAGGTATACATATTATGAGAGGATGCACATATAATTTGCACAAGAATAATGGGTTGGAACCCTATAAAACATTGGTTATATTTGGACTTGCAACAATAAGCAAATCACTCTTTGCCAGCCTTCCACGTTTTGGTTTCTGTTGGTGTCTAAGCCTCATGCATCATTTCCGGATGTGTTTCTGCCCAGTGTGAGGTCTCAGACTCAGAAGGGTCATGCGGCTTGTCACATCCTGGAGGGACCTGCACCTGCAGCGTGTGTACCCCATCAGGTAAAGCTTGTCTGGGCTTTAAGATTTTCAAGCTTCTTTTCTTGAGAGTTCATTTCATGACATTTTCAGAAGTGTGGTTATTCAGAACTCAGTTGTACACTGGGTGATTAAATATTTTGCACCACTACCATGCTGGCTAGATAGCAACTGCCAGGTAAATCCCATCAATCTTCAAGTGTATGCAGAAACATTGCCAGCATTTGCCATCAACCATTTTCACATCCAAAGCGTATAGCCTGTAACACGTTTTGCTCATGGCATTGGAACAGACGTCTAAGGTTGATCCAGCATAGGCCTGAGCAGAGCTGGCAAGGTTCACTGTCATTTGCCCCCTTCTGCCCTGGCCCTGGGTAGGATCACGTGGACATATTGCTCCTTCCTAGCCTCCTGTGTCAGGCACGCTCATGCTGAATACGTCACTCTGCATTAATAACGTGCATTTGGCTGAAATGCCCCCAGGATTTTTTTACTCTGATGTAAAAATACATATTTCTGCAAAGCTTGTGTTCCTCCTGTCACAGTGCCTGCATGGAGCAGCATCGGCACGCAGGGCAGGGGCACAGCTGTGTGGCCAGCGCACCTCAAAGCAGCCGTGTGGGCATGGAGTGTGGCCCAGCCCCGTGGAGCTGCTGCCAGGTAGTGCCGCCATGAGCTCATGGCTTCACCAGCTTTCTTTGGAAATGTGTGGGGAACGTGTGGGTTTTGCTAACGTAGGGCGCACATGTAATGCTTGAAACGCTGAGCCCCTTTGTACTCAGAACTTGAATCAAAGCAGTGGATGCATGGCCTAGTGCAGCCCATGTGAGCTCCCTCCCACCGGCCGCAGGGCTGAGCTGCCAGCACTGTGTGCTCCTCACCCCCTGCCATGCCACTGCTTTCTCACAGCTCCTGCTGCTTCATTTTCCTCCCCTGGCTCCCGTTGCCATGACCCGCTGGGCCGGCTGCTGGCAGGAATTCATGCCCCTCTGGCTGCTCCTTGCTGCGCCGGCCCTGAAGCCCCCCCAGCACTGCCCTGGCAGGCACAAAACAGAAATGCACCAGAAGGGGCTCCAATCCCACGGCCTGTCATATTGGGATGAATTTTTCCTATCTCAAAAGGAGATGCTGCTTGGTCACGTGCTGGTCCCTAGTGGAGGTGGCTCCCAACCTGAAACTAGGACTGCCCTGGGCTTGGCCACCAACACTGGCTGGAGCCTCACTGCACCCATGCACTGGGGGTGAGTGGGATGGCCTTCAGACAGGCCCTGTGCAGCTGTGCTGTGCCATGTCAGGCCGTGCTGTGCCACGCTGGCACCTGGCAAGGACCTCCTGACAGTGCTGACCCGTGGTACCAGGGCAAGAAGGCCCCATGGCAGCCGTAGTCCCTGGAAGGCTGCTCTCAGGTTACGGGCTGCCCCAGGCTGCACTGCTGTCCCCAGAGCCACGCGCTCCAAGCGTGGAGCTCTCCTCAGCCATTTTGGTGCCTGCATGCCGCTGGGAACCACCATGCCCCAGTGCCTATGGTTTTGGGGCCTCTTTGGAGGATACAGCAGGAATTCTGGGCAGTGTAGCAAGTTAACCAAATAGAAATAGATATACAGCTGATCAGTTGTTTTAAATGACATTATGCACATTTTAAAAAATTGCACTACTTCATTTAAAAAAGTGCTTTAGGATGTAAAAAAAAAAAAAAAAAAGTAAAAATCCCTAACATAAATGTAAATGAAACCCACTCTCTTAATATCCCCTGCTACCCAGCTGACTGTAAGTCTTAATGTTGATAGATAGAAAGGGATCCTGATAAGAGTGGAATAGATACTGCCAACAAGGGGATTTTAAACAGGACGCAACGTCAGTGGGGCTGATAATAGGAAACTGTTCCATGGCCCTTCCGGAAACCCTATGGAAGAATGGAACCAAGAGAAATCTGTAGAAATGTGGTCAGATTCTATAGAAACTACTTGACAAATCTTGCTGAATTTAATAGAGAACAAGGTCTTTTCCCTGGGTTTTTGGAATCATCTGATACCATTCAATAGCAAGATAATTTTCTATTAATTCTCATAGAACTTTTTCACAAGAATAATAACTGCATGTTCTCTCAGTGCCACCTGCTCCCCACCACAAGCTCACTGCTGCTATCACACCAATTCAGAGGGGGGCCATAAATACCTTAATGTTAAAGAACTAGCTTTCTTTAAAGTGCCACTTTTGACAGTGCCTGGGGGTCTGCTGGTGCAGCTGCGGGGTGTGTTCATCAATAGCACCAAGCGGTACACTGCTCCTTTCGGCGTAATTATGGAGTGAAAGCAGACGCAGGAAAGAAGCGAGTGGAAACTATTAATTTTGTAGAATAAGACTTGATTTGTGTTTCAGTTTTCTTTTCTTTGGTGCGGAGTGAAGGGCCTGCAGGAGGAGGTGACAGCAGCAGTTTGTCCGCCCATCTCCGAGTCACTCAGTGCAGCGTGAGGCTGTGGCCTGGGCTTGGCCTTGGCCTTCCTCCTCTGGGGCAGCTGTGATGGGGCAGGAGCAGGAGGGGACACCGCTCACCCCTGGCAGGAATGGGGCTGAGCACACAGCCCAGCACTGGGAAGTGCCGTGGTATGGGGTGAGTACTGGCACCACACCGCTGTGGTTAACCACGAGCAGTTGCCCAAAGCTCTTTGGTGATGGTTTTTGCAGTGGAGATGGTATCAATGGTTAGCAGGTTTTGGTGCAGAGGATCAGCATCTTGGCTTCCTGCATGCTTTCTTAGAAAGAGGTAGTAGCTGAGAAATGCTGGCAGGATTGGAAGTATGGTCCGGGATTACTGGTTTTGTTTAGTTTATGAGGGTGCAGAGGTGGGGAGAGGTGAAGTTGAATGGCCCAAGACAGCAGAGCAGGAAGGGGCCACAGGTCTTCTCATTTCCATTGCTTCTTCCCTTTATTGTACTGGGGATTTTCCAGAGGAATGGAAGCCTTCAGAAACAGATATTTTTAGACAAGTTGTGTGTAGGAGCCCAGACCCTGGGGACAGGCTGCTGCTTGACTGCTGTTACAAGAGCGGTCCAGACCGTGGCTGCCCAGCTGGCATTCAGTGATGTTTGGTGCGGCGTTTTGGGGTGGTTTCTGTGGCTGAGGTGCTGCCCAGCCTGATTGCAGATGGGCTGAAGCTCACTCACTCTGGGGCTCTCAGCACTTTGAAACACTACTGAAGCTGCCGGCAAAGACCGGGTTGAACAGCTGTGCTTCCAAGGAGGTGCACAACCCACCTCATGCTTCTGGAGATGGCCCTGCTCTAGTGTGAACAGGACGGGCGTTAAGGAAAGCTGGTGACCTGGAGCCTTGCAGCAGGGCCAGCAGCTGCACAGAGACAGCTCGCTGCCCTGCGTGCACAGGTGCTCCAGCCATGGAAACCCAAACTGTGAAGGTATTTTCTATTCCTTTAGGAAAATCCTTTGAGAAGGACTGCAGACCGATGCCCAACTGTAATGAAGGGGACCCAGAGTAAGTAGATGATAGAGAGGGTACTTTCTCCGTGTTGTGATTAAGTATGTGAAAACAGTACTTTTTTATAATAAGTGCCGTAAGTTGTTAAGTAACATTATAATGGTGTAAGTTATCTTTGTGGGAGCATTCAAAGGCAGATGTAGAGCCTGGAAAATCCTTAGACCTAAAGACGACTTGGTCATGCAGTGCAGATCCTCTGTCTGGCTCCCACACTGCTTCCTGGGGCACTTAACTGGAAGAGGCTGCAATGAACGGTTTGCTCAGTGCGTGCTGGAAAGGGCAAAATAGCTGTTTGTGTTTGCAGGGTACTGCACGGCCTGTGTCTTTAGCCCAGTTATCAGTAATGATTGTTTTCCTGGAACTGTGCAGGGATGTGTGTGTGTGATTCCTCTACAGATGGGTATTTTGTGAGATTTGAGCTAAATTCAGCTCCGGTGTATGATAGTATTTTACAGAAAGTGTCACTAACTGCACCACTTACTCTGTCTTGATTTTAGACTATTTTTTTAAATAGAGGGAAAGATGACTGATAGAAGTAAGTGCCATACACAAGTAGATGATAGGAAAGAAATTTGAAATCACTATTGACATTAGAGATGTGTGAATGCTAACGTGGTGCACGCAGTGAATGTAATTCTGTGCACGGCCAAATACAGTTTGCAGCATAACTTTCTCTTGTTTTTCAGTGCTCTGGGATGGCAGCTCGATCCTTTTTTGCTGTAAGCTCTCAGAGCACAACATGGCACGATTGCTCTCACTGGGTCCTTCCTGCAGCCACCCTCGTGTGGAGCCTCTCCTCTCTGTGCAGCATTCCTGCCCCTGCCGCTCCCGGTGGCCTGACTTCTGGCTGTGGCAGTCTTCTGCTAGGGCTGAAACGGGGGACGCCGGTTATTTATTTATGTAAAATGTTCAGAGGCATTAACTCACAAACACCATAGAAACTGGGCTGGTATTGTAGTCGGGGCTTTTATTCAGGTTGTCTGATGCGCTGCGGATGCCGCCTGCCTTTGTGTGCTCCAATCCAATGTTTATCCCGACGATGCCTTTGTGTTCCCCATTTGACATATTTTACTGTAAATAAAGAGCGACACTGTCTTGCAGCTGTATCCACGGTGACATTTGACTCTCGACTGAATGAGTGCATTGTGCCATGTGTTTTGGAAACATTATCTCTTTTAAGAACTAATCCAGCCTTTAACAGCTTCCCGGTGCCTGCCTGCCTTTGCCATGGAGAGCTCAGGTGCTCGCCCTCCTCCGTGCAGCCTTCGCCTGCTGCCTCCTACCCCTCATGCTGCTGGGGCCTGAGCTGGGCACTGGCTCTCTCCACTCGGTCTTTTTGTCTGTGTATAGACCCTTTGATGGGATGTGCTGCAGGGCTTCTCCTGGGATGTTAGCATTTTGCCACATTTCTCATGGGCGTTATGAGCATCTCTTCTGTCTATGTGTATGATGTATTCTTTAAGGTAGATTCTGCGCTTCACGATTAAGGTGATCCCTGTGTGGCTGACTCATTGAGCATCCAGCGGATCAGTTCTTTTATGTGTTGGAAACATTTCGCTTTGACTTCAGCAAGTTTAGATCCTGGCAGGGGCCACATTTCCCGCAGCGGGCTTGGTCTCTTGGGTGCTGAACCCCAGGACCAGCAAGACTGAGGTCCCCTGTGAAAACCCCAGCTTCCAGGAAGCTTTTATTTTTGCTTTCACATAGCTGTGCTGCTTTTATGCAACTTGTAATTTCAAGCTAATTCTGACACACTTTTAAAATAGTTATGCCTATATATAGAAATGCGTATGTTTTTGCTCTCGGTGCTGAATGTCAATAAATCCATGCGCCATTGAGATGCTGGTGGTACTGCCTGCATTCCCCCACTGTAAGGCTGTGCCATCAGTTTCTGTAACACTGCCAAAGCTGAACCACCTGAGCTAATGTTCTCTCAGCCTTTAATGTAATCGCTTTGAGAAAACGTAAGCCACAGTGCAAATATTCTGGATGCTGTCCACCAGGTATGGGTGGAATTGACATCCTGAGACAGTGCCACGGCATAAGGGCTCTCCAAAGAGAAGAGGGCTAGTTTTCACTACAGCGGGGGAGAGCATCATCCTGAAAACATCATCAGGCTTTAAAACTTAGGCACACTGTGCACACACACCACATTGCAGTGGAACCCCACAAGGCTTTCAAGTGAGGAGTGTGGTACCCATAGTGCCCCAGCAACCCAGTGAGCTGCAGGGCGGAGCGTGGTTGTGTCTCAGGGAGCAGCTCCGTACTTTGTGCTTCCATTTAACTACTCAGTGTAAGGAGGAAAGGCATCTGTGAGGAAACAAGGTTGATAATGGGTTCAAAAAATATTTTTATTGCTTTCTTATATTACCATATTTAAATTAAATTATTAAATGTATTTTCATTAAATTAGCACACAGGCTGGTGTTATTTGCCTTAAATATTTTAACAAAGTCTGTGAAGTCTTCCCCTGTTATTAGTGCTCCTGAAATGTATGTGTGTTACTGATTTGAAGTTCTGGAGCTGAGAACAGTGAAGGTGGCTGCGTGCTGCACTGCCCAGGGGCTGCAGGCACAGGCTGGCTTTGCTCGAGGGCCGCAGGACCACAGGGCAAGGGAAGTGACTCGGTTCCCACATACACCTGGAGGGGCTGTGCAGAGCCCGCATGTTGTGCAGTCAGCAGCACAGCACCGGGGCATGTGTTGAAGAACAGGGGGACAGAGATGTGCTCACAGAGCAGGGACTGGAGGCAGTCTGTGTGCTTCTGGGTTTGAAGATAATGGAGAGGGATGAATTAATAATTATGTGCACGTGTGCTACACTTACAGATGGATTTACATGTCCTTCATTTTTTAAACCTCAGACCTGGTTTCCCACTCTCTTTACTTCTAACATGGTGATCTTTCTGCAGGCCCTGGCAGACAGCAGTGCTCCCAAGTGTGCTGCTGCTTGGTGATGGCCGTGAGAACGAACGTGAGCCATGTGCAGCAGAGGGGCTCGGGATGCCCTGACTGTGCCTCTTCACCATCCAGCACCTGCTCCAAACCAGGTACAGGTTCACATGTAAGCCTTCCCATTCACCCTGCAGCAAGGGAGAAGGGAGGGAAATGCTTCAGTTCATTCGTTTAATAGAAAAACATTTAGATATTTTTAGTGAATTTTAAAAAGGAAGAAGTTGTAGAAATGCCCCATTAATTGGGGCATTTAGGAAGTATTTTTAAAAACGCATAGAAAACTTGGGGGCAGAGGTCTGGATAGCAAAGTGGCTTGGGATGGCAAAGGGCTTGGGAATTACTCGCCAAGTGGAACGTGTACAACTAAGGTTGAAATCCCCTCTTTGCGTGATCGCATGGGGATTTGAATGTGGGTCTCAAAACTCCTCCGAGAGTGCCCAACCGCCGGCACATTCTGGATGAGAATCTGTCCTGCTGAAGCTGTTCTGCTTTGTAAGAATAATTAAATATTCATTGGGCCAGTGAGAGAACAGAAACAATCTGATAGCCTGGGGATTAGGGCTCTCCAATAAGACAAGGAAACAGAAGTAATTCAGTTCCTGATCCAACTCTGATGCCGAACGGATGTGAATCTAGGGTCACGCTGGCCAAATGTGCCAGTGGTTCTGGTTACTTTTTTCAGGATATAAATATCTCAAGCTTTTTTTCCTGTCACCTCTTGTTGTCTTTACAGAAACTGGTATTGCACCAGCTTTTGTACTGGTGGATTTCTTGACTAGAGTTATCCCTGTGTTTTATTGGCAACAGAATTAGGGCTGCAGGCTCTTTTAAAATCTGCCTTTCTCCTGGGTTGGCCCTCCTGGGCCCACAACTTGATGCTCAGTGCAGTGATGTAGAGGAAGTATATCTCAATTACAGGGGTGTTATAGGAAACATTTTTTACTCTATGTCCAGTCTGTGGTGGTAATCTGGAGTAATACAGTAGGAGGAAACGGTAAATCTTTATTATAACATTAATAAACCCAGTAGTTCCTGTCAAAGCTTAAGAAAGCAGCAAATCACCACTAAACATTCATTCAAATTTGATGCACTAAAAAAATCCTTCAGCTTCATATACCGAATTTCTTGATCAAATGACAAACTCATTCCTGAATTACCTGGATTCCTGTCAGTGTGAAAAAAATACATATTAAAAACAAAACCAAGAACCCGGTGCAACCCAAGAACACAGGAAGATGTTTTCCAAGCGGAAATGGTTACCAGGAAGGTGATGCCTTCATGCAGCCCCCAGGTCAGGCCTGGCGCCGCTCTGTCTGACCTGACCCCGAGCGGGTGCGTTGGAGCATTTCTGCCAGGGGCTGTTTTCACGGCATCTGCAAAAAAAAGTTCAATTCCACTGAAGACATCTTTCTGTGAGCTGCGGGGATGCACGGCCATGTGGGTGCCCTCCATGACGCAGGCCCATGGCGTGGGGTCAGGGTGCCCAGGCGGGCGGCTCCTTGCACGGGGCAGCTGGTGATGAGCAGAGCAAGTGTCTCGCTCCCAACGGCAGTAAGGATTATTTAAACCAAACAAGCCCGACGTAAGTGGGAGAAGAAAGTCACTGAGCGATTTCAACCATAACTTGGCACCCGGCGCTCTGTAGCTGAAGAAGTTCAAAGCATTTTGGATTTTTCTAGAAAAGCCCTCTCCTAGCAGCGAGGCACGGGCCATTCCAGCCCCTGCTAAGTTGAACACGTCGGGAAGGGCAAAGTAAATAAATCTTCGCCTCCCACTCCTCCCGAGGCGGCGAGAGAGGGTGCCGGAAAAAGCCCACAAACTTTTCCCGCAGCTGCCGAGCCGGTGCCGGAGCCGCGGTGCTGGGCGGGGCGGTGCGATGCGGCGCGATGCGGAGCGGTGCGGTGCGGCTCCGCGGGCGGCGGCGAGTCCGGTCCGCGGCGGCGGTCCGCGTTTTGCGGGCGGCCGCTGTATTTCCCGGGCCGTCCATGGCTCGGTGCTGTTGGCTCTCTCTCCGTCTGATCGGCGCAGGCTGCGCGGGGCTCCCTACGGGATCAGAGCGCTCCCCCGCCGGGACTCCACTCCTCACATCCTCCTGCTGGGACTCAGCTACATTTCCAGCCAAGCCTGGCTTTATTATGTGTGTCTGCACTGCAGCCCCAGCAGCAAGATCAGGAGGAGGAAAAGGAGCCAGGACAAAGAAAAGAGAGGGAGGCTGGCGAGAGCTAAAGAAAATAAAAACCCAGGGCAGCAGCGGCAGCAGCGGCAGCGATGAAGGCAGGAGCGGTGCCACCTTCCAGAGAATGACCCATGGAGGCAGCTAGCGGCCCCGGCATCGATGCGAAGGAGCGCTTACCTTGGTCCGCCGAGTGCGTGCGTGCGGGGGAAGGCGGCGGCGAGCGCGGCCGGCGGCGGGGAACCCATCCCGGCCGAGCCCCGCGCCGCGCACCCGGGGCAGCCGCGCCGCCGGCCCCGTGAGCGGCGAGCGGGGGCCGAGCCCGGGGGCGAGCGGCGGGGCGCGAGGGGGGGCCGAGCGCGGCCGGGGAGGATTTAGGGAAACCGCGGCGAGGTCGCACCCCCGGAGCGCCTCGCATTGTCGGGGCCGCCGCCGCCGCTCTTATTTTTAGACGCTCATTCTCCCCGCGCCCTCCCCCCGGCCCCGGGAGCCCCGCGCGGCTTTTTGTGCCATTCTCAAAGTGCCGAGCCGGACTGCGAGCCGCAGGGCGCCTGCAAACTTTAACGAGAACAAAAAGGCGGCGGGGGCGCGGAGGGGCTCGGCTTGTGGCGGTGCCATTTGCACATCGAAGGGAGGAGAAAAAACCAACAAAGAGGAGGAAAAAAAAAAAAAAGAAAAAGAAAAAGAAATCGCAACTGTTGCGCCTGTGATTTTTTTTGTCCCCGGGGGGAGAACCTCTAGGTGCCCGAGGGGGTGGACAGGAGTTGAACTTGCCGCATTGCAACAGGCAAAGAAGTGAGAAATCCGATAATCGATCCTGCTGCTGCCGCTGCTTCGCCTCGCACAGCCCGGCAAAGTTTCGAGGGGCAGGAGGCAGGGAGAGGCAGGGCGGGCAGGGGCCGCGGGGCCGCGAGGAGGACGCGCCGGGAGGAGGACGAGCCGCGGCGCCCGGACATGTCCAGGAGGAAGCAAGCCAAGCCCCGCTCGGTGAAAGGTAAGCGCCCGCCGCCCCGCGCCGCCGGCCGGGCACCGCCGCCGCGCCAGCCTCCGCGCGCGGCCAATCAGGGCCGGGGCCCGGCTTGGCGGGGATTGCGAATCCCCCCCGACTCGGCCGCCGCCGCGGGCTCCGCCCGGCCCGGCCCGCGCCGCCGCCCGCCCCGGCCGCGGGAGGAGGAGCGGCGCCGCCCGCGGGAAGCGGCCCCGGCCGGGCGCCGAGGGGTGGGGAGCGGCCGGGGGAGCCGCCCGCCGCCGCCGTCCATTTTGGGGGCTCCGCGCTCGGCCGCCGGGGTGGGGGCGGGACGAGGGCCGCCCGGCGGGGCAGCGGCCGCGGAGCCCTCCCGAAATGGCGGCCGGCGGTGCCCCCGGCCCCGCGGCGGAGCTCTGCGGGCATCGCGGGGGCGGGCGGGGCCGCCGGGCCCGGGGGCTGCGGGAGAGGCCGCGGTTCGGGGCGCGGAGCCGACGCGCGTCCGGCGCCGGGGAGCGGCGCTCGGCCGTCGGAGCGGGAGAAAAGTTTGGCGGCGGGGCCGGGAGCGGGACCGACGGGCGGAGGAGCGGGGCCGCGGCCGGGGCCGAGACGAGCGGCGCCTTCGGGCTGCGAACGGCAGCGCCTCGTCCCTTCCCTCCCCCGCCCGATACGTGTAACGGTGGCGAAGGAAGGGGAGAATTGAAAGCGACTTATTTATCCGAGAGCATCTGCAGGGTCGAAAACTTGCTTGGGCTGAGGGAACAATAGCCGGTTGCAGGCAGAGGTGCGCTAATAACGGCTCCGCACCGAACTTGGCGGACAGGCTCCTGCCGGGCGCGGGCGGAGCGGCGGGGCCGTGCCGAGGCTGGGGGCTGGGGGCGCGGGGAGGCCGCGGGCTGCCCGGGGGCTTTGTGCGCGAGCACAAAAGGGCGCTGCTCCCGGGGCCGCGAAGCAGAAATTCGAAAGCGTTCGGAATTAAAGAACTTGCCGGGGGACGACGGTAGCGTCCGGTTAACCGACTAGCCAAAGGAAGAACAGAACCCTTTCTCCAGGGCAATTTTATATTATTTTTGAGATACACAGTTTAGGAGATTGCGATGGAGATAGCGACGGCTTCAAATGCCCATGAAGTTTTGGTGAAGTGAGCCCTTCCCCTCACACAAAAGCTCGCTCGCTGCCCCTCTCCCGCTCGGCCGAGGCCCCGCGGCCTGCAGACAGCACGGCTGCCCCGCTCACAGCCCCCCTCGGCTCCCGGCTCCTCTCGGCGCAGGCCACGCGTTCCCCGGTCGCTCTCCGTGCCCAGGTGCCGCACGTAACGCGCAGGACGCAGCCATACGTCAGCGGAACCGTGTGGGCTCTGAAGCCGGTTAATAAACATGAACACCTCGTTACATAATGACACGAGATATTTGCATTTGTTACTCGTTTGTTTGCCGCCTCGTTACCTTTGGGCAGCGTCTCTCACCATTGATACTCTATAACGACAATTCATCCCTAGCTCCAAGATAGAGCAGGTCGCTGTTTACAAGAGCTTTTTTTTCATGAATCAAAGCAGGTAACTTGCTGGCAAGTCACAGCTGGGAAATGTTTTCCATGCAACGCAGAAATATCTAGAATGTCTTTGCCACGGGGAGCCGGGTAGAGCCTGGTTCTTAAAGGTTCTGAATATTCCTCCAGTCTCCAGGCACAACAAATGTGCTTTCAGTTCAGCCCAAACTGGCTGTAAATTACAGTCTTAGCATGAGCTGGCTAATGGGGAACCTAAGGAACAGGCTGAATCTGGGTGAAATTTTCCGTAATAGGAGGCAGCTCATATATATGTATGTGGGATGTAGAATTTCTCCCTTTTCTTGTGTTCATACATATCTTTTGCTTTTGTAAAGTCCATCATATACATTTTGTGGTCTAGGGAGCTGGCAGCCCGGTAGATTGCCACAGTACATGTTTCCATGGAAATAATTGAGATGTAATAAATAAAGGCACTCTGAGGTCACAGGTTTCCCAATTCAGCTGAGAAGAAAACAAGCATAAATTATGTGGATATATGCGTAGCATTTAGGACTTCAAATCATTTACCGGTTTTCTCTTTTCTGTGCATTTATTTCACTTTGTGTAGTAACCTTGGTATTTATTAACCACTAGTGAGGTTTGGGCATCCTTTCTCATTCAGAAAGATTACATACTGAAATAAAATCAGCGTGCGCCTCTGATGAAAGGGATTATTCTGCATGCAAAAGGCAAGTTGCCTGTGCATTAACCACGAGTGCTGTCTTTGGCATTAAAGAAGCAACCGACTCTGACAGAAGTATCAAATGCTGACAACCCTTCAGGTCCACGTAATGTAAAATTAAGCAACTGTCAAGCAGAACGGGATGCTGACAAACCTGCGGGTCATGTGGCCCTGCTCTGTGATGAGGTGTCTGGTTCAGTCTCACAGAAAGTTGCTGTGATTGCTGCAGCTGGAACTCCAGCAGTAGCCGTGGAATTTCCCTGGTGTGGATTTATCACTGGCAACACGACACACTGGTTTTGTTTAACCAGTACTTTGGCTGTGCAGCCCTGACGACACCCAGCCGATGGCTGGGGCCAGCGCTCTGCTGGGCTGACGGGGAGGTTGCTGCAGGTCGGTCAGGGCAGAGCAGAAGCAGGAGGGACTGAGCCTTTGTTAACTTGCAAAATGAACCAGTTGTGGTGATGTGACGGTGGCAAGTTTTGGAGTTAAGCAGTTGCCTGCTCTGAAATCTTCCTTCGCATCATAGATGGGACCCATGGAAGTGTTTTTCCTCAGCACGGAACCTTCCTTTGCCCTTGTGTCAGCAACATGACCTGCTGGTGGCTTTGGCAGGTCTCCTCAAGAAGATCTGTACGCCTCTCGGTACCATTAAACCCACGAGGTTCGAGCCCCAGTACCGCAACAGAGCGGTGACCGTCCCCATGCGCCACCCGGCCCCATTCCGAGTGGTCCCACGGATGTGCCGTGCACACTTCAGAGGCTGGTTCTGTGCCATCAGCTCTGGAGAGAGTTGATGGGACTGGAGCTTAGGAGGCACAGACTGGTGCCTCTGAAAGCAGCTCTGGGAAAGCACAGCTGGGAGATGCTGGGGTCTGCTGGCAGAGCTGGAGGTTTCAAGTCCCATGTAATTGTAACTGAAGAATGACTTGGATGTGGTTTGTGGGGACTGGGCTGGTGTTGGCACAGGGTTTTCAGCATCACATGCACTTTAGTTGCTGAATTTGACAGTTCTGCAAATTGCTGTCAGGTTGCAATGGTGTTTTGTGCATAAACGTGCTAGTCTGTAATCAAACTGTTTTGCAAAAGAATGCACTAATTAAGTCTAGATTTGTTATCCTACTTGAAGTTGCGGAATCGCTGTCATATTTTTTTGCTTTCAGTTGGCAAAAATGCTGATAGAAACTTTTGATTCACACCCTACGTGCCTCATTTGTGTCAGTCAAGGAAGAAAAAGGGGGTTGTTCGCTACTTCGTTACCTGCAAAGTAAATAAAAATACTTCAGCCATTTGCTGAGTTCCAATTAGCTGATTGCTATGAATGATCTTCTTTAAAGGAATGCTGTTTTACCTATCTGCTCATACAAAGGTTTGATTTTTAATGTCTTGTGAAAAGGATTCTCTTTGTCTTGATTGATGTCAAGAATAAAAGCGTGATGGTAATATCCCTTTGAAAGCTATTGTATTGTCAGCTCTGGCTGACAGCAGGAGGCCCTCCTAGTGCTATAGATTAGCGCTGTGAAAACACTGACATTTTCTTTGTTATATTGCTGTTGTTCTGCTTGCAAAGTCAATTATACAATGTCGGAGCTCAGTTACAGAGTTGACTGTGGAAGTAACAATGTCTTTCATACTTGTCTTAAAGATATAATTTTCTTTTTTTCCCAGTTGATAGAGAAGAACCTGCAGGTACTGGAACAGTACATTCTACAAATTAAATTTTGACAAGTATAATCATAATTGCCAAATACAAGAGACTCGTGCGATTATCCTTTAATTTTACAGTTCGTTCAAGTTTCGGTGGAATTTTATTGATACAGTGAAAGCAGCAGCTAAAATTGATAAAACTCATATCAAATAAGATTACACTCTTGATTGTTCTTTATCAAGTGTAGCTTTTGGGGGATTAGGAATAATTGGAGATGTTGGTGTTTCATCGTGGGGCTGGTGCCATGAGGACGTTTGAATCCATGCAGTATAGCGAGCGCTGCCTTTAGGGATTAGCCTGCAGTTTTTAATTTTTGAGCGTGTATTTTGATACAAGCCCAGCAGCATTCTCCCCTGAACTCCACAAGTCCCAGTTTTCCTTCTGCTCTCTCCCTCCGGTATGGTTTCCTGGACAGAATCTGTGTGGTATTTAACTGGTTTTGCTGATTGAAACTCGTGCCTGTGTGCAAACACCTTTTAATTGTGGTCTGTTCCCATTGGTCCTGGCGAGCGTAACTAACAAACGTGGCCCAAAATTGAAAGGGGTGGAAAAGGTAACCCAAAAGGTTGAAATACAAATGGGGAGAAAATAGAAATCTCATGATTTCAGTAATACTTCATCTAATGCCGTGGATGGAAAAACAAACACCGAGTAACAGCACTGACTCTCAGAGAATGCCTCCCTTTTTTTTTCTTCTAAAGTATCCGAGTAAAATCAGTGCAAGCTAAAGAACATCATTCATTACTGAATTGCTTTGGATGACACATGCAAAAAAAGAATCAGAGAGCTCTTGTTTAGATGTTAATTGTAGGATTTCTAAATTACTATTATAAAATAATAGAGTAACAAAAGATTCCACAGTTACCAGTAATTTGTCAGGATTTATTTTGTTTTTCTTCAATAATTGAAAATTAATGTCTTGAAGTGAAAGCAGATGTTCATGCCATCCTCTGAATTGGATATAAAAATGATGTTTTGTAGAGGCGTTCAGCTTGTGTAAACACAAATTGTCTTATCATAGTTTGGGCTTTGGCTCGGTTTTATCTATTGTTTGGTGCCAAATTAACTTTTATGCTAAACCTGGCTGGATGAACTAAGGCACGAGCTTGGGGTGGCACCCAGTGTTCAGCTCTTAGTGTTTTAAACAACCTGCCTCGCCTGCTGCCTCTGTGGATGGCAACGCTTTCTCGTGCTGTACAATTAATATTTACTTCAGTTTGGATAGATGTGCTCTTAATTTTATTCGGTTATTTTTTACCAAATGTGTTTATTATATCCTCTCCACAATTAGTGCAATCAGCGTTGTAGATCTTGACAATGCTTGAAAAATACATAACACATTATTATTTTTGTTTTGTTGATTTTTTGTAAATAAATAATGTCTTGCTCTCATGCATTAGCCTGCAATCTGTAAAAGATAATAAATTTCATCTCATATTGTAATATTCTCTTAAGCAAAAGATTATTAATTACCCACAGTAATTGAACTGCCTTATAAAAGTGCCTATACCAGCCCCTCATCACTCCATCAGCATCCTCCTTAAATGCCTCTGAAAAAGGATGGCTATTATGTTCCACTGTATCCTACTAAATGCACCGGAGTAATGAAATACTAATAGTACAAAAGCTATTACGGACTTCTGTTAAATCCTTACTGACAAATGGTAGTGGAGGGGAGGGTCTGGTGTTCGTGCATGTGTAAGTGTACGTGGGATGTGAGGTCAGGTGCGTGTTGTAGCCAGGTGAGAACCAGCTCAGAGCTTTCTGCAGTCCCTGCATTTATTCAGTGTACCTTTAGATTCAGATGGTGATTCTTGTTCATTTTCTTTCATCTATTAGTCAATGTAGGAAGCTGGTTACATCTCTTAGATCTAGAAGTCAGGTAATAAAAGTTCCAAGTACTACATCTCCTTGACAACTGCTATGCATATATATACATTAAAACAAAGCGTATCCCAGTGAATGATGGTGGTTTAGCAGACACAGTATGTTTTAGGGAGTGGAAGGACGGGGAGACACTAAGTGGTCTCTTGTGCCATTTGCAGCTGAAGGAGGCCGGAGCTCGCACCACTTGCCATGGGTAATCTAAGATGTGAGCCAAGGGCCGCTGGGGCGGGCAGGGCGATGCAGTGGGCAGTGCTCTGGAGCAGGGAGCTCGCAGTGCCCGGCTGAGTCCCGTGCTGGGGAGCTCATTACATTGTTTGCATTTGCTCAGAAAGAAAACGTTTTCCTTTCCAACCGCAGATTAGGCAATTGAAAGACCAATTTGCAGAGCTTGTAAATGCCACTTGTTAATCATATGCACTACAATTATTAATATTTTTTCCTTTTCCCCTTTGGATGTATTAAGTCAACTTTTTAGTTTTTTATGTAATTGAAATTTGCCCTTTTGTTACCTGGGCATGAATTATTTTTGAAATGTTGTCATTACCCGCCCTGCTGTGAGGTTTATCTCTTCTGTTCATCCTAATTAAATAAAACATAGTGTTGCTCGCCAGCCTAGCGTTGCAGCGAATTACCTGCCTGGAGGCTCACACTGGCGTTGGTGCTTGTTGCAGCTGCTAATGTTGACCAGCACGTTTACTTTTAGATTTTCATTTCAAAGGGATCAGTTTGTGTTGTGTGACAGGTGAATGGCAAATGCTTTACAGTACTTTCAAGAGCTGAACAAACAGTAGGTGACTGCTTGGTACTGCACGAAGCGGCAAGTGCAGCAGCGATGCAGCCACAGTGGTGGAGGATGGCCACGGGAGAGCTGCAGGAGGCTGGGGGCTGAGGCAAACCCATGCTTGGGCTTGCTCTGCCCACCCTACCTGCTGCTCTCATGGGCCTTTCTGGTGGGGTTGGCCTCAGCTCTGTGTGGCATCACTGACGGCTGTGTTCTCCTTGGGTCTGCCACTGACAACGTAGGCTGCTTCAGAAGTGTAACAGTTGGAGTTGCTTTACGCAGAAGTTATTTCCAGTTCATATTAGAGAAAGCAAACAATATACACGTGTTTTAGAGAGAAGCAGAGGGAAAGGTCCCTGCTTGTAGAGAAGCCGTTTGTTTAAGCCTTTGATAGCTCTACAAAAGCCTCACTGCTCACCACTGAAACCCCATTATGGGTAAAAGCACAGGAGTTAGCAAGTCGCTGTACTCCGGTCTCTGCTGGCTCGAACAAGGCTCTGGAGGTTTGGTCAAATGTGGCCTAATTCTGCTTTCCAAATATTAAAAAAATTACACAGAGGGCAAAAAGACAAGTTCTTAATATGCATATCCTGGGAAAATCCTAAAACAGTATTTTTACCCCCTCTAGTCCCAAGGCTAATCAAAATTCCTTTGTTTCCACATCTACCATTAAAATACGTCCCTTCCTTGGTTGCCTGCTGAATGCACAAGTTTAACCTCTCAGCTGATTGGACTCAAAAAAGCTGTTACTGACTCTACGTAGACTTTGCCCACAGATAATTGTGAGATGGGAGCAATACTCCTGGCAAGTTCCAGCTGGCTTGGTGCTTAATTTTGCAGCTCTGAGCATTTCTTGATGGACCTCACCTGGCTTAGGTGAGGTTTTTCTGTGTTACCACTGAGGAAAGTTAGCCAAGTCCTGCACACTTGCTTCATGTAATAGTCAACTGAGTGTTAGCCAAGGTGGTGGTAATAAAGATTTGCTGAGCTGAATGTTTTATGTAAACCAACAGTGTAAGTCCAAGTCTTCTGGATCTACTAGAGAACTACTGATGCTAATTGAGATTTCTGTTGATGCTGGAGGTCCATGAGCAAGACTAGGTACGTATTAGCCATGGGATGAAACCTGTCTTGTTGGTGATAGTGCTTCTCTGTTTTTGTATTACAATTGAGAAAGCAAGAGCAGAAGAGAGATCTGGTGGGAACAGTCAGTTGGCACCCAGCGCTGCAGAGCCCATCTCCTGCTGCTTCTGCTGGCTCTGTGGGGTTGCTGCTGATGGGATTTCTTGGAGAGCACTGGGCATGTTCAGGTGCAGGGGATGCAGCAGTGCTCCCCGAGGGCACTGCGGGAAGCCTGAGAGATACTGTGTTTAGCAGCTGTTAGCATAAGAGGGAACAGGGCTTGCCTGAGCAAAACTGAGCCCCATTCTTTATCCTTTCAGCCTCCTGTCCCCAAAACTGGAAAGTAAAAGGAGATGGCGGAAGTGCGTGATAGGAAGGACTTAGTACTTGGAGAGGCTGAAATGGTAAATGGAGAGAAATTGAAATAATATAGGGAAAGAAATAACAAACTAAGAAATCTGTTGCTGATAAATGAATACGGAAGGTGTGTGATGGGAAGATTTGGTGTACACAGTGGCTTACCCAGATCTCTGTCTGTGTTATTTTTCAACTCTGATTTTAAAACTGAGAGAACAAATTGAAAAGTGAATCTAAATCCATAGGGAGGGATATAATTAAGACTAAGAGGAAAAGAAAACACTAGAAATGTAAAACATCTAAACAAATTAACTTTTTTCTCTTAAAAGACAGTGCCAGTGCTGTCCTGTTTGGAGGAATGTATTTGTTGTCATTTATGTCTGGTTTTAATATAGAGAAATCTGTGAACAGTTGTGATTGCAGTTGTTCAACTATCAGAGTTTCAACTATTTTGTGATCACAGCAGCATCTGAAGTTGGCCTGTGAAGATTTCTAATTGTTCAGGATTTTGGAGAGAAGAGTAGGTTGGAGTAGTGATTGGAATAAGTAGGTTTTCAAGACCTATATTTTTTTTTTTACTTAAATGCACACAAGTATAAATAAAATGTGTTAACATATATGTGAAAGAGAAAGTCTGGAAGAATAGGAGTAGCTTCTGTTAGGCCAGCAAACCTGTCTGCAAGATGCAAGCAAGTTTTCTGGTGCATCAGCCTGCTCATCTGACAAAAAAAAAGATCTGCCCATCTTTGTCCCATCTGACAAAAGCAGCAGCCTTCTGGCTAATTGCTTGATAGGCAACTGCAGTTTTGCTCTAATTTACTTATTCAAGCTCTTGCTCAAATTTATTTTGTTTTATTAGACTACTCACATGAGTAAAGACATACTGGGTGAGACAGTAATGCCAAGCTTGTACATTATTAATTGCTGAGCTCTGTGGAGGTGTTGCAGCTGGGCGATTTGCTTGTGGCCTCCTTTATTTCTAGGAAAATGGCATGCCTTGCCCTTCATAATTTCTTTGCTTTTACTGACCAGGCTGTTCCCCCAGAGGGCATGTGGGATGTGGCAGTGTGGCAGAGCACTGAAAATGCTGGGATGGAGAACTGGAGAAGGAGAGCTGTGTGTGAATTACACCGTTGTGGAATTGTGTTGTCGCTCCCCAAATTTACTTGGCAAAAGCGGCGTGTTTCTGGCATCGATGTTTATGTAGAATGTAGTAGCCAACTCTGGATGAGGAAGTTGTTGCCTTGACGTATTTATTTATTTATTGATTAAGATAAAGAACTACTTTCAGTCAGATTCTGAGTGTCATTGGGGAGTATGGTACAAAGTATTTTGAGCCATTTTAAAATGAAACTGAATGCTTGTCTTCATATCTGGTACTGACTCTGGTGTAATGCTCATGTGTGAAGTCCATTGATTTGATCTCCTTGATTTCAAGGGTTTTTTTTTTTTTCTTTCCTGCTTGATAACAGATACAAGAGACTTGCTTTAAAGCTCAGTTTTGGTTTATTTTGGCTCCTATTTCTTGTCTTCAGTAAATGCTCAAAAGAGAGCTGCTATTTGTGTTCTCAGTACAGACCCTCGCCCTTATGTGCTCCTCTGAAATTGCAGAAAGCCCTGGGAGGTGCTGAGGGACGCTCAGAGGAGCCCTCACCTGCTGGGCCCTGTGGGGTGCTGCCCCAGGAGTGGGATCTGCTTGGGGCTCTCCGCCCAGCAGTGTTGAGGGAAAATGGAGCAAAGTCATCCTTATGCCTTCAGCCTGTGGAAAAGTTAGTGGAGTACCTTTAGCAGCCTTGCTTCCTTTCCTGCAGTGTCTTTCCTGCATCACCTTAGGAAGCTCAACACCTTTTTCTAGCATTCCAGTTGTGGCTCATGGGGAGGGCTTGGCAGGCAGCCCCCCCCCAGCCCTCTTCCCCCTGGTCCTTCTGACTGCCATGTGCAGAATCCTGGTGCCTGCCCCCTGCAGCAGGCTCTAGGGGCTGGAGGAGCCGCCATGTGTCAGCACTGGAAAGCTGTCCCCTTCTTTCCAACCTAGTGGAGATGGTGCCTCTCATGGGCTAGATGATGCCTCTCAAGGAGGAGGGAGACCTGTTACCTGTGTTTAGCTTTTGCTATAGGCTGTATTCGTATGATAGTAAATCCAAGCTCTTTTTGTTGACTTGTAGTTGTTTTTTTGTTGTTGTTGTTTTTTTTTGATAACTGACTATGGCTGACTCAAATACTGCTGTGCCCAATATACAGACTTATGCACGTTTCTGGAATTGCAAAGTGGCAATGATCTTGCTGAGGGCAAAGCCTGCAGCCCAGAACCAGTGTCCTTGGGCCAGCCCCAGTACGCGTGGCCTCCACTAGTGCAGTGCTGGCTCGCAGTTATTTGTGTTCTTGTTGAGAACATTTCTGATGTGGCAAACTTAGGTGGCTTTCCCTGCTGGGACAGGGCTACCTTTTTTCCCCCTTGTTTGCTTCTTTCAACTCACAGGAAATAAAAGAATGGGCTGTTTGCCAATCAGAAAACAAACAAACAAAACCCCTAAAGCAGCCTAGGCACTGCACCTTTCTTTGCTTTTCTTTTTTAAAAGATTCCTTGCAACTTTGAATACTGATCTTTTTTTTTAGTAGAAGCTTGTGATTCAATGTTAAACTGATAGCACATCAAAGAATAAAATAGTTTTTTGTGCGCGTGTTTTCCTATTTATTATTAATCTTGTTTAGATTTGGGAAAACACTGTGGTTTGAAACTATGAAGAAATGTTCAAATGTTTTTCCTTTTACGAAGGAATAAAAGAGAGTAAGGTCTTTAAATAACTCGGTGTGCTTGTGCAATAGCGTTGGTTGGGCTGCAGTCTGGGCTCTCTAACAACCTTACAAAAAAAAAAAAAAAGCTTTACATTTTATAAATATTTCTGCCTCTCTTTTGCAATACCTAACATACATTGTCTGTTCTGCTGTTAACTCCCTGATGCAGAATTCCTAAGTTTGGGCTAATAGAAAATTTGGAGGATTCTTCATTATCTGAACCTCTTGAGAAATACCAAATATGTTCCAGTAATTGTGGTATAGTACAACAGGGAGTCGCACTGGCAGTTTGTTGGAAAGGTTTTTTCCTGTAGTTATGAAAACCATACAACTCTTAAAATCCCCAAAACTGAAACCACTGGGATTACTCATATACTTACAGTTAAGCGCATGCCTAAAGGTAGATATATTCAATGTGCATTTTTTCGACTTGTGTTTGTTCTTAGCTTGAGCTATCAAGAAAAAAAATATTCCTCAATCACTCTGGACTTGTGGAGCCTTTTTATTCTGTATCTGTACAGCCATAGCACAGTGGGTTGTGGTTTGCTGCAGAAGCACCTAGGTTTGCTTCCCAGCAAAATGCCCACAGTAAGGAACAGAAAGCATTCACAGCAGTAAGGTACCACGGGCTGGTAGGCAGGGGCTGAGGAGGGTTTCTCCCCTCCTGCCTTCTCTCTGTACCTCACTGATAAGTACACATCACCTACTTTTCCTCTCTCTTTTTTTTCCATCTTGGCTATATTCAAGGAGTGTGTTAAACACTGTGAGATCCTGGATAGGTAAAAGTGAAATGAAAACCAAAAAGCAAACCCAAATATGACCTGAACTGTAATACTAATGTTTCATCTCCCTGCTCTAGAAAATGAGTCTTATAGAGTAGAATTCACACGCTGGACTGAGAAGTGATGTTTGTTTTACAACTGTACTATAGGGAGATTTGCTCTTTATTGAGGAGGCCCCGTGTTCTTCATATTCCTTCCTTGAAAATAGAACTGTTAAAATTTGCATACCTTGTCTCAAACTTCCTTTGATTTAATACTTTTTTTCAATCTCGTATGTAACTTTCTCTTAGGAAAAACTGGCATGTGTCTGTGTCTTGATACATTATCTTAAGGACTTGATTAATGCACCTATTGTTCTTACGAAACAAAGTATGTTTTGTGTCTGTGAAGCTGTGTAAACAATTTGCCTTGAATGAGAATTTGGAAATATGCAGGTTATGGAGTATAACTAATACAAAAATGTTTTTGTTGCACTGCTTTAGCAAAAAAACCATTTGCACAAGTATCAATATGTGGGGGAAGTTAATTTTAAAAACAGTCCCAGCCACTTTGTAGAAAAATATAATGCAGTACATAAACTCATTTTAGACACTACTTATTCTACCGTGTCCCATTAGTTGATGTTTGCACAGCGCTTTGAAAATGTAAAGCGCTATATAAGTGCTTATTATTACTACATTATTATTATTCTCCCACTTGAAGAAAGACCCTCCGGGGAGAGTGAGACTCACTTTGCATTTCATCTGTAGTGCAGATCCCACAAGAAATATACCCGCTTGTTTTGTTTTTTTACATTCTTCCCTCCTTACTTCCACCACTCTCTTAAAAAAACCCACCAAAACAACAACTCACCATGTAAGTATTGAATTTTAGAGATTAGTGTTCTTATTTAGCTTTCTCTGGATAACTACACCAATAAGAGTATTATTTGAAGGCATATAAAAGTATTAACACCAGCTTTTTATCCAGCCTGCACAGTAACAAGCATTGCCACTGGTCCTGCTGCCTTCCCTGCTGAAGGGCTGCAGAGGAGGTGCAGAGTGGCTGGGCGCTGTGGGGTGGTGATGCCCTCACCAGCTGTCATCCTGCCATTGTGGATGTGGCCCAAGGTGCAGTGAGAGCAGGGACATCTCCAGCAGAGCCCTGGTGGGATTCCTTCCTGCGGAGAGGAGCGCTACCTACTTTCCAGCAGGATCAGTGCTCTTGCTTCTTGTGAAGAGAAGTTCTGTGGTTCCTCACCTCCTTTGCACTCTGTTAACAGCAGCCCACTTCCCTGCAGGAGAACAAGGCTCTAGTTCAAATTGGTTTAACTCCCTCTATCCCTTGAATCTTTATCCTGGAAAGGGCTCTTAGTGGGCAATGTGGGTCACTTAGAGATGACAAATTCCCTCCTGATATCCAAGGATGCTTCTTTGTGCCTCTGTCTTATGCACCATGCTGTACATGATTGAGCCTGTATTCATGCAGCATTTTGGCCTGGCTTCCAAAAGAAGCAAGATTTTACTCCATCATCTTTGCGTCTTTGCATGCACCCATGGATGCTTGCTTGCTCTGGGGCTGTGCTCGTGTGATTTCCTGTGTAGGAAGGGGATGCCCAGGTGGAGATATGGTGCTAAGGCTCTCCATCCATTACTTTTTCAGTCCTCAGCATCAGCCCAGGGATAGGCCAAGAAGCCCTGTGAGCGCAGATCCCTGTGGAGAAGCACCATAGACATCACCCTGTCCTCTGTGCCAATCATACTGTGCTATATTCAGCACACAGGCACTAGTTGTCATTTGGGAAGTGCTGGGATGTCCAGAGAGTGGGCCTGCCTGCTGTGCCCTGGCTAAGGCCTTCATCCGAAGCAGGCTGAAAGCTGCTCCCGTCAGTCCCATTCACTGTTTGCTATGTGTATTTTGCTGACAGACACACAAAGCTGAAGTGAAGATGGCAGTCGGTCCCTTCACTGTGGTGTGAATTGAAGGGACCTGAAGGCCGGGGCTGGGTGTCCCCGCTGTCCCCGGCCGAGTGCAGATGGCTGCTGCAGCCCTGCTGGGCCCACGACAGCAGTGCCTCAGGGCCGGGCAGATGGCGGCTGTGGCGATGGCATCAGCTGTGGCTGCTGCCGCGTTCTCCTGCCTGCTCTGCTGAAACGGGCCTGTCCCCATTCCTGCGTGCCTTCCAGGTGCACAAAGACCTGTGCCCAGCAGCTGCTCTCCCAACCAGCAGTGGCTGGGAGAGGCTTTGCTGGCTGTTGAGCTACCAAGCACCACAGGCCGCTGTCCCTCAGTGCGGAGCGGTGGCTCATGCAGGTTTGCCCTGGCTCTGCCTCCTGGCACAGGTAGCTGCAGGAGGCCCATCCTGGCTGGCCGCTGACCCACAGGTTCTGCAGTCCCTCAGAGCAGTGGGATTCGGCTTTATCCAGCCAAGTCCTCCTTGCCTCTCCTCTTTCTTTTTCCTTTTTCCTTCCCTTGGCTGCGTTCCCGCCCCAGCTGACACACTGCCTGCCTCAGCCCTCGCCCGACTGCACTGGTGCTGAGGGAGCCCTGCCTGTGTTCTGGGAGAAGGCTTGTCAGCCTCAGCCCCCTCACCCCTCGGCTGTGCACAAACCTTATCCTTGCAACAAAAGCATATATATCTCCATGTAGTGGATTTTATATGAATTTCTGTGAATCGGCACTCAAGTGCAAGAGGCTACCTTTCCACTCTGGGCCTGTTTTCTTTGTCCCACAGCTCTTCCCAGGCATATGAAACCTTGCCTCGCTGTCTGTGTGCACAACTGTTCTCTAATTTAGGGCTTCGCTTTATGCCCAGCACCTCTGTGTTCAGCTTGCTTCGGTGCAGTACTTTGCTTGCCATGAGCCTCCTGTTAATGTCTGGAGAAGGATGGGGCATGCAGCTACATCACCATTTCTTAGAGCTGTACAAAGCTCACCTGCACAATGTGGGAGTTCCCCTCCTCGGGAGGGTGGTTGCCACCATTCCTCAGTCACTGCAGCATGGAGGTGGGTTGGATTGGTGATGAAATGGCACTAACTGGAAATGTTATGTGCCAGCTTCTGTGAATGTCTCTTTATCTGCTGTAAGCTCCAAATACGCTGCCACCAATGTTTAACTGAAACTTTGCAAATATCCCACTGAGCCCTTCAGGATCATTGCTTATGTAGCCTTATTTCTTCTTTAGAAATTGTAGGTGTAGGTAATTATACGTATTTTTGAAAGCTCTAACTATGCCTCATTTAAACTTCTGCAAACATCTTTGTGAGTCCAATTAAATGCCTGCAGAAGAAAACGATCAAAAAATGAGATGAGGAAATGTGCATTTACCCAGATACAGCTTGCAAGCCAAGCAAAATGTTATGTTAGCCCAACAAATGGGTTATTCAAGCACAGTTCTACCAAGACAAACATAGAAGAGTCGGGGATTAGGGAGTTTTGAAGCAAAATGGGATGTGACCCTCTCAAGTTAAGTGATCAGCATTGCACAGGTTGAGAAAATGTGGCTGATTTAGGGTCGCTGGAACTTACATTTGAAATTTCAACTTGCACTGGAATTTTCATTGAAAGTTTCAAATGGCAATTTGAAAAATGCAGTCGGCCTTGAATTTTCAAATATTCCCACAAAATTTGATTTGCAATCTGTACTTCTGCATTACTGGGTTCTTCTACTTGAATGTATTGAGCTTTGCAAAATAATGAAGCATCAGTGAAGCCAGTGTAGCTCAGTGAGGGGGGATGTGTTATCACATTCACACTGACAAAATTTGCCCTCAGCGAGGAGCTTGGTGGCAGGCTGTCCTGTCCCTCCAGCCAGTGCTGTGCAGCCCCAGCAGAGCCCATCCCCCTGCTGCCAGCGTCCTGTGGGTCCTGTGCCAGGGGTGGCCACAGGCCTGGGCATGGAGCAGCATGGGGTCAAGGGGTGTGGAGAGGAGTGGCACAAATATGGCAGCAGGCAGAACACATTAAATGCATCTTAGGGAAGCCACTCTGCTGCACTGCATTTAATTTCCTCTTAATTTTCGTCTAAGTGAGAATGCAGAACTCACAGGTAACTGAACTGGGCCCAGTGTGCTGCAATCTCTGCTGCTGATGATCAAATGCAATACTTTGTTTCTAATTTGAGAAGGATTTTTTTAAAGTAGTTTAAAACAAGAGGAAACTGTCACATCCTGAGTGACATCCTGTGTGCTGCAGCAACATTCTTGCTGCTAAATGATCAGAATTTCAGCCAAGGGAATAAAATCCAATCCTTGTAAAAATGTATTGGCTTTGTGGAAATCCTGTAGTATTGCAGAAGCTATTTTCTGATGGCAAAATGCAAATCTAAAATCTATATCCAAGAGAACAAAAAGATTAATTAAATTAGCTATCTGGAGGAAATACAGAGGACACTGAGTTATTGATTGGATTTTGGTGAATTTGTTTTAACATGCAAGATTACATTTTAATACTGGAAATGATGGCAGTGTTTCACAGCCAGTTAATTATTTCTCAAACAGTATTTCCCCAGCCTACTGCCCAGGTACCAGCATCTCTCAACTGCCCCATGCTCCTGCCTTCCCCACGCCTCGCTGCTCGCAGGGTGCTCGTGACTGCCCTGTGCCACTGAGGCTGCTGCTGGGGCTCGTTCCTGGTAGTCGCTTTTGTGCTGGGGAACCTGGATGAGCTTCCATGCAGGTGTGGTCTGGAGCAGTTTGGTTTTGGTGCTAGAAGGACTGGGTGCTGGAGAGCAACTGGAGGGGATGTATTTTAGATTACAGTGTGACTGTTTGTACTTAGTATATATTTTTGTATCTTGAATTAAAAGTATAGATGTGTAGCAGTTTCAGGATGGAGCAGGGAATTGTTGGAAACAGCACTGCAGCTCAGAAAGGGCAGTATTTTTGTTTTCAGACCCCTCTTTGCCAAAACCTGGCTCTGCAGTAGGGTTGGGCCAGGTGTTGTACCAGCTGCAGCTGTGCTTGCAGTGGGATCATCCGTCCCAGCTCGGCAGCCGCTGCTCTGAGAAGAGTGCTCTGGGGAGCCAAAAAGAGGCTGGAATTTATGGAAAGTGTCAGCCAACAGTGCAAAACCTGATTGCCAGACAGAAAAAAGTAACATCCCCAAACTAGATGCTCTGTATTAAAAATAAAATGTTTGCAGCTATGCATATATGCATGTGCATACACATACAGCATGTCTGAAATATTACACTGAATCGAAGCATTTATGTATGAATCTGTGACACCTTCTACAGCACAGCTCAACCTGTAAGTACACCATGTTTCTGAGTGCCTGGTAGGAGTGAACACTGAGCTGCCTGCATTACAAAAATGATATCCTACATATTTAATGCAAAAAATTCCAGTATTTTGGATTTACGTAGCTGTGATGGCAAGTCTGTTAATTTAAAATGCCATAAAAACTTTTGCACCTAAAATTGGTTTGGCACTTCTATGTACACATTGACTGCAGCCATTGAGCACCTTTGTCCTGCTCTCACCTTGTGTAAGGCACATCAACAGACAGTGAGTGATGCACAGGAGCTGGTAAGATCCCATAGGAATGAGTGGAGGAAGGGACGTTATGAAGGATGTGGCTTTCTCCTTGGCTTTATGAATTTAGGTCACCGAGACCTCTGTCCAAAAGCTCAGTTCTCTCCTCTTATGGTTCTCCCTCTCTTTTTCCCTTGAAAGATGCACCCCACAGCTTCCACCTGTGTGAGACTGCGAGGCTGCCTTGGAGGTGAGGCATGCCAGGCATGAGGGTTCCTTAGGTGCTGGTGGGAGCTGGGATGGGCAGGATGAGTATGGGCAGCCAAGAACTGCTCCCAAGTTGGCCTGGTGAACAGTTTCCCCTGGACCAACACATCACTCTATGCCAGCCTCTCATCTGGGAGCGGGGCACATCTTTTCTTCCAGCAATTAGCTCAATTAAGTGCAGAGAGAAAAAAATCCATGTTTTTCCTCTTAAAAGTTACAGAATAAAATCCTGGCAAATAGGTAAGTTCTTATTTTTCCCATCTGCCCTGTGGGACTCTTTCAGCAAACTTTTGTTATGTATATCTAAGCTGTTCTCTCACTGGTAAATTGTTTCATTTTTCTACCTCTCAAATTTTGTTAAATTTTTGTTTTCAGGCTGTAAAACTGTAAAAGACTACTTTGAAACTATACTCTTTCTGGCAGATTTGAAATAAATTATATCTGAGCCCTATTAGGTTAAAAATAAAATAATCTGACTTGCAATGTGAATAGGACTTGAAGATTTAGGAAAATGTAGTGTGGCGGGAGATGATGGCATAACTTGTTGGAAACTAATTCAATGTTAAATAAGTAAAATATGTTCAGAAGGTTGTGATCAGCGACACAGTCTAGTTGAAGACCTGTAGCTAGCGGTGTTCCCTGGGATCTGGTATTGAGTCCGGTCTTGTTCAACATCAGTGACCTGGACAAAGGGAGAGAATGCACCTTCAGCAAGTTTGCTGATGGTGTCAAATTGGAAGGGGCATCTGATACATCAGAAGGCTGTGCTGCCATTCAGCAAGACCTGGACAAACTGGGGAGTTGGGCAGAGAGGGACCTTATGAGGATCAGCAAAGGCAAGTGTAGAGTCCTACACCTGGGAAGGAATAACTACATGCATCAGTACAGGTTAGGGTCTTACCTGCTGGAAAGAAGCTCTGCAGAGAAGGACCTGGGTGTCCTGGTGGACAACAGGGTGACCATGAGCCAGCAGTGTGATCTTGTGGCCAAGAAGGCCAGTGATATCCTGCGGGGCAGGGAAGACAGGAAACTTCTAGAGAGAGTTCAGCGGAGAACCACAAAGGTGCTGAGAGGCCTGGAGCTCTTTATGAAGAAAGACTGAGAGACTTGGGACTGTTCATCCCGGAGAAGAGAAGACTGAGGGGGGATCTTATAAATGCTTATAAATATCTAATGAGTGGTAGTATAGTGGATGGAGCCTAGCAATGCCCAGTGACAGGGGACTGAACTAGATGACCTCCTGAGGTCTCTTCCAACCCCTGTGATCCTGTGAAAATTAAATATTTTGTGAGCATGTGGATATTCTATATCTTGATCAAAGCTATACATTATTCTCTATGAATGAAGAGTTATTGTTAATAGCTGTGGTAGAACAAGATGTTTCTAGATTTTTTTTAAACAGTCAAGTGAAAATTCTCCTAATGTTTTTTTATTGCAAGAGTTGTAAGCTATTTCTTTTTTCTTGTTAAATTCTCTGCGTTTTTTCCATCCTCTCCCCCAGTGGCAATGTTGAATCTTCTTTTATAAGAGAAGGATCATTATGTATAATCAAGCAATTTAAACAAATGATCTCTTAGTTCAAGGAGACATATACTATAATATAAACTTACTGAAATGAAATGCTGTTGTTCAAAACATATCACACTATTTTTGAGTTATTAAAAGCTCTCTTTACTTTGATTTTGAAAATGGCTTTGGCTGCCAGAAGTTTGGTTGAGTTTTTTGTTTAGCTGATTGCTAGCCTATAGCTGGTGTCTTGATGGCAGTACAACAGTAACAGAGATCAAGGAATATTCATTGGTGCTGTTTCCAGCTAAAGTTTAAATAAAGCTGATTAGCCATCTTTGAGTAATGCAGTATTAAAAACCCAGCTATGTCAGCACACATGCTATCAGGGGACAAATCTGCAGCTAATAGTGTTACTGCATATGAAGCCAGTTGTGGGTGGTGTTTTTCAAGTGGCATGGATGTGGAAGGTGATGTTTCCAGGTATCCTGATCTGTGGAAAGACAAACAAACGTCCAGCCTCGAGTGCAATATCCACTACCTCATTCCCCTGAATCTTGAATAAAAGAGATTACTTGATTAGTGGCTGGAAGGCTGGATGTTGGCAAGCTCACCTCCCGAGTGCGGTCAAATTATGATGATTATTTCACTTATCTACAATAAATGTTTGCATCTGCCACAGGGACTGTTGCAAAACCTTGTCCTAACAAAAAAAGAAGACTTCCCATTTTCAGACAAATGACTTGCATGATGGAGAAGGAATGATGTCTGCACTGTTATTGATTACGAGGTCGGCTTTCTGATCAATGGGAAGTTTTACATCCACTTGACTGATGCTCACCTTAACAGCCCATCCCTGAAACCAGTCAGCACTAATACGAAGTGATGGTTTCCCAGAACACTGTGATGTCCATAATGCATAGAGAAGGGATGTAGATAGTAAATCCCCTCTCTGCAATATTATAATTTAAAGAGCTCTTTTGTCAGTGTGACTTGGAGTCGTTTCTGTATGCATGGCCAAAGTATGACTATCCTGAGAAGCAGGAATAAGCATGGGCTGAGCACAGACATTTCTGTAGGATTTCCATAAGATTGTGCAACTCAAACAGAAAATCAAGAGAACAGAGAAATCTCATTAACAGGGAAAAAATACAAGTACGGATAGGAAATATATTGGTATTCAAATTTGTAGAGGAACTCTGCTTCACTGACCCCTTGGCTCTGGGTGAAATTTTCCTGGGAAAAAGCATTAGTTCAGCTAATCCTGATTGCCTCGAGTGTAAATTAATTATCAGAACATTTTTTACGGTGGTCAGATTGGAAGAAAGTTTTCAGAGGTAGGAGCTTTTGTGCATCTTTTTTTCCCTTTCAGTTTTGCTTTAAGAGACTTGCAGACCATGAGAGGCTGTGATAGAAAACAGTTGAAATCTGGGGGAACTTGTCTTGCACACTGCACAATTACCAGCACAACTGCTGTTTGTCCATGTGTGAATAACCTTGCACCCACATGAATTCCTGATGTGGAAAGCTCCCTCTGAGTGTCATTTCATAGTACCCATTGTGGTACCTTTCACTTTGGACAGTGAGACTTTCCTCATTCTTCTTTCAAGGACCATACATTTAGTCCACCAAACTTGAACTTTATGCAAGTTATATTTCTTTAGGGAAGCTTTTGTCAACGTACTTGGTTGAGCCATGTTTGGAAATGCCCACACCCTGTTTCCCAGGCTCAACAGGACTTCTGGAGACAGGACTTATGTTCTTGGCAGCCTTCCTCCCGACAGAGGATCAGAAATCAAAACAAGCAAATAAATATGACAAAGAAATGTTACAGAACACAAAGCACTGACAAGAGCACTTGTCAGAGAGGAGTAGACACAATATAATCTGCCTCCAAGTAAGGATGGGCTGAGCTGATGTTATTTCCCACAGTCCTTGTCCGTAGAATTGGGATTTTAATGGTTCTGGAGGAGGCATAGAAGGGGCTGTAAGGACGAAGATGAGGGTGTTTGCTGCTGCCCTCCATCTGAGGGAGGGCAGATGTTTTCGGAGCTGCTGCCTGGAGCTTTGTGCTCATTCTCAGCTGGATCTCTCCTGTCCTGATTTTGGCTGGGCCATTGCTCATCTTCTTCCTAGTAGCTCTGTGTAGGATTTGTGATGAAAACAGTGCTGACAGCATGTGGGTGTTGTGGCTGAGGCTGAGCAGTTCCTGCACGGAGCCAAGGTCCCTCCTGGTGCTCGCCCTGCCCACCGGCACATGAGTGGGTGTGCAAGGGGCTGGGGTACCACTTACCCTGTGCGAGGACTGAAGAAGCGCGTGGCCCTGGTAGCCACTACAAGTGTGTACGTTTCCGTACACACATTTGCAGAAGGGGCTGCCTGCAGTAACGTGGCCGAATTCAGAGCCTTGCTCGGGCCTCAGCTCTGCTGGCTGCGGCGCGCCTGAATGTTCACCCACGGTGCAGAGCGAGATAAGTACGTGTCCCTTCAGCGTTTTATGAAACAAAGTAATGCAGATATCTATAAGTGAGACATGACATGAAGCGTACAGATAGTAAGTTTGGAATAGTTCTGGGAGTTAAGAATTTACATGTCTTTATTAATTATTAGATGTTATTAGTGAGTGACTAAGGAACTGGGAAGCTCTAAGCGTTCTTTTGAAGTAGCGTACCCAAATTAGGCTAAATAAATAAATAAATCTGAAAATGTCGGGAAATGTCTGCTCTAATGAATTTTCTAAATACACAAATCACACTTATTAAATCAGTGGATCTTTTAGCTGTAAAAATATTATTACTGTTACACGGGGGAAATCCATTCAGAATTATAAAATATTTGGAAACTCTTTCTACATTTCATTTTGGTGGAAAGGTTGTAAGATTAATATCAACAGAAAAGAGCATGAAGTTTTAAAAGCCAGCTTTCCCCCTTTTGTATGTGTGCCAGTTCTCAATAAGAACTGTGTTCTCCTTTCAGTCTTGTTTAAAATAAACTGTGTGCATAACAAGACATTGAAATTTATTTATGGTATGTTAGCACTAAGGACAGGTTGTTAAGGGGTCATAAAAAATATTAGTTTCCACTTTATGGAAGCCGTGCTGATTTTTCTTCAAATTAAATTTGATGCTACGAAGGGATATATGTGATGTATAAAACTTTCTCTCCCTCACTGTAATTTCTTTCACCGTTACGCAGCCAACCAATGCTGTCTTCCGTGGGGACAAATCTCTGGTGGAGAACTCCCCCCAACCTGGGCGATACCGGCCCGCAGGGGCTCCATGTGCGGAGCACTTCCATGGGCTCCCAGGCATTCTTCTCATGGCGAGGGAGGTGCTGGATTCCCCATGTATGAGCTTTCGGAGCTGCTTTTATCTGCCCTTTATCTACGTTTCGCCCTATGGTATTTAATTTATACCTGTTGTGTGTTCTTTCATCAAAATATTGAGGCTTGTACACAAGAAAGACTGACCTTCCTGTTAGCATCGAAGAGGCAGTTCAGAAGGGTGTATTGTTTTATTATTAAAATACAATTTATGAACCAGAAATGATCATAGATGCAAATTTATACTTTGCACATTTTTTTTTCTTAATAAGAATATGTATATTTTCATCTGGGGAGAAAGCAGCATTAAAATGAGAGTGCCTGGGGAGTGTTGCCACACACACACACGCACACATGCCTGCATACACAGAGCCCCAGCGAGCTGATGCTGAGCACCAAGCTCCTACCCGTGGCCCAGCCTGCACCTCCCAGGGTAGCTGGCCCCAGCTGTTCCCAGCGCCAGCACAGTTGTGCTTTGGGAACTTGTTTCCTTCTGACTGGGACCAGCACCACAGAGGAGGGCAAGGGGAAATAACACCACTCACCAGATGGGTTTTTCCAAGCCCTCGCAGCTCTCGTTAACGTGGCTGGTCAGGAAAAGCCTTCTCTCTTCCTCTTCCTGTGCTACCTGCTCTGGAAACAGAGCTGACTAGTTAAAAAATGCCCAAGTTTGAAGGAGTAGCAGTAAAAATCAGTGTATTTCTTGAGGCCGAGATGTAGAAATCTGGCTGAAGGTTTTCTTCCAGCTCTGGCGAGCAGCCCCACTGGCCACTTGGGCCAGTGGCAGGGCAATGGTGTAGGTGTGATGGGCAGTGGCCATCGGCAGCAATGGGGAGCAGGCCGCTCCTGATGCACGTAGTCTGCTGCCCCCAGGGCAGGAAGTGGGGTAAGGGGTTGCAGCCCACTGCTCAGCTGCAGGGTTTTGTGGCCGCTTCTGTATTTCCCCAGGTTGGTTCCTACTGCCATATAAAAGTTCGTGTAAACCAATTTCAAAATGCTCCTCTTTCTTTGCACCATCAGTTTGTGTTAGATGTGAGCCCTCAGTGTCCTCATTAGCTGCCTCAAGACAGGGCCAGCCCATGTAAATTATTTTATTAGGTGTCTTGTTTATAGAGAAACTTTATAGCCCAAGTGTAAAAACAGTGCTCTTTCCTGTCTATTTTTTCTTTCCTAGGGAAGCAAAACATGCAATAGCTCTGGTGTGGTGAGGCTCTGCACCCCTCACTGTGAAGCCCAATGTTTTTGAGCTTTGCAGTGCTCCAGTTTCATTCCAAAACTTCACTTCGTTGTGGCCATTTCTTTGCATTTGGGAAACTTTGCGGCTTGTAAGTTCAGCCCCAGCATTAAGATCCTGGCTGTGAGTTGTAGGTGTGCTAATTCCCCCTTTCTCTGCTTTGTCAAATGAATTACTCCAATTTCAACATGTAAACGTTTTTGTCCTCCAACAGCATTCCAGATGGAACGAGAACATTTAAACTGTTGGTTGCTGAAGTCAAGTGTACGGTTTTATGAGCAACATGGGGGACGTCAGATTCACCTGTTTTCTTTCACTTGAGCTGTAAAACGCCTGTTTACTCATAGTAGATCTATTTCTGAAAGAAGGCGCAGACACTATGGTGACAGTTGCCTTAGAAATGCACATAATGAGCAAGAAGCGTGCCCGCAGGCAGCCGGTGTTCACTGCCTGCAGCCCCTGCCCTGTGCCCCCACCATGGGCAGCACACCCCAGGGCGCTCCATCCGTCTGCATCACTGCCAAGTGCATTGGAGGGGCTGGGGTGAGAGGTGCTCCCCAGTCTGTAACACACCCAGACAGGTGTCTCCTGGTCCACTTCTAAGAACTGTAAGCTTTGGTGTATTATACGTGTAAGATGCTGATCCTGAGAGTAAACTGAAACGTTGGCTGCATTTTATTACAAAATGCACTCATATTTATTTACATAATAGATTTTGATGGGGAATGCCTATCTTCATTGGAGTCTGTGAATTAGAAACAAAAACTAAATGTGAGAACTGGGAATGGATTTTCTGGGGCTGGTGAGTGAGGCACGTGGATCGCGGGAAGGGTGGTGATGAGCCGCTATGTGAGTCCTGCAGGCTGCTGCCTCATGGCCAGAGGCTTCTCCTTTGGGTGCTCCCCTTATCTGCCTGCAGTTGCACCAAGTTCCACTGCGGTGTCTGAAGGCCCAGGCCTGTTAGCTGCGCGCAGATTTACGGCGCGGGCTTAAGCTAATGGGTACTTATCAGGCAGGCTGTATTTGGTGATCGTCCATCATTTGCTCATTAAACAGTGTATCTAAGTGATTCTCATTTCCTCCCTGCCATGTCTGGAAAGGAGGAAACTAGACACATTATGATGGAATATTAATGTCCTAGAGGATTAAGCCACCCATAATTAGATCTTCTTTGCATAAACCTGCTAGTACTACCTTACTTTGTTGTTTTCCTCTTCTTAATCATCACATCTCTTTCTCTTCCTAAATCTTTTTTCATTTCTTGCCCAATTTTCCTTTGTAGTGCTATTCCATTTGTCTCATCCTTCTTCCTTTTTCTTTTCCCCTGACCTACTGAGCACAGCAGCCCGGGTTTCCCCACTCCTCCCTCCTCCACACAAAAAGGCTGACTTTGCCAGCAGAAACCACGCTCCCTGCCAAGCTCTGTTACTGACTTTGGAGAAAAGCAGCTAGAGAACTTGTGCAAATCCAGGCTCTGAACTGCCTAAATAAGCCGAGTCAGTAAACTCTCATGTCTTATTCCCTAGCTTGCTGGCCCATGAAATCACTGGTGGATAATGATCCTATTTAAAAGGAAAAATGCTGGTCAGGTGCCACAGATGGCTGATAGGACTGGGCTTCCACTGGACTGCACTGAAAGCAGGGAACTTGTGGATCCTGGGGTAGGGTGAGGAATAGCATGGCGTATCCCTTCCAGCTGCAAGGGAAGGAGGATACACCGGACACGGTCACTGATACTGTTCCCTGTGCCCCACAAACCCTCTCATTTCCACATAGGATGGGTCAATCTCCCTGCAGCACTGTAATCCTGGCTTGGGTCAGCTCTGTGCCTGCAACAGCACCAAATTCAGCTGGTTTTCATCCTGCTTTCCTTCCCCATTCCTTGCGCATTTGTGTGTTTTGCAGACTTGTGCCTCACAGGTGTTCCCAGGTGGAGAATCTAGCAGGAGTACCTAAGCAGGAGGTAGGGAAACGTTTGAGACCAGCCAGGAGGTAAGATGAGCTGGCTTCTCCAAAGCAGCAGTTTCCAAGCTTTCCCCCTCCTTGTTGCATGCCACTGCCAGCTGTGGCAGCCCCTCTTGGGCAGGGTTCTGTGCTGCAGGTAGAGCAGGATCGGGGGCGTCCTCTCCTCCTCCTCCAAGCCAGTGCTGTTAGCACTCAGACTCTAGGATGGATGCTTTAGCTCAGGTTTTTGGCATGGCCCCAGCCAGCAGCATGCCTCCTGGCTGGTCCCTGAACCTCTGTAGTCATGGCAGTTTAGTGAGCATACTGGGGGGTTCTTGTATTACGGGAAGGATTAAAATGGCCTACAAAGCCCATGTGATAGGGTAAGGGAGCACACGCATGCTATCTCAGTTGCTGAGAGCTGCTGCTCACTTGTAAAGCCTGACTGCATCTAGAAATCAACATCTGGTTCAGAAGTGTCTTACTTTGATAAGGTTAACTTATTTCCTGGGAACAATAAAGTGTTAAGTAAGCACTATGGCTACTAATGAATGGAGTGCAGATAATGGTGGCCCCATAAATGGTGGCTCTTGCTCTTGGGGAGGTGGATGCTGTATCCTGTCAGAAGTTTCTCTGAGCACAAAAAACCCAAATCTTTGTGCCTGCAGCACTCATGACCTAGCAATTAAATCAGCGTCCTTGGGGAGCATCTGAGACAAGCGGGCCAAAGGCAAATATTTGGAGTGTGTGGGGGGGTGTTGTGTCACAATGTCACCCCTCAGCTACACTGCCTTTGCTCTGGGTCCCCATCCTCCTTGCTCTGGAGGCACAGCAAAGCCACAGTGCTGGGGAGTAATGGAAGCAGAAGCAGACTCTGGTTTGGATGCTGTGGTCCCCCTTTTTTTTCCTAGTGGCTTGCACAGTGGGCTTGGCACAGTGGCCTCACTTCAGTGCAGTTTTGTCAATGAGGCCTGGGACTGAATATCCGTCCTCCAGCCGGACTGGCCCCATGGTGCTGCTGCATGGGAATCTCCCCAAAGTGCTTCAAAAGATTATATGGAGGGAGCAGGTAGAGGTGGCAGTAGGGGTGTAATTACAGAGCAACTTCTGTTGTTGCAATCATGCAGGCATGCAGTGTAATTTGGGGAGAAAATGGGGTGAGCTTGTGAAGGAAAACAGGAAGCATCCAATGAAAAACATGTGTAGTGCATCTGTGAACATTCTGCCCAAATTTAGCATTAGTGACTTTGGGTGGCTTCATTTTTCAGTGCCCAAGATGAAACGCTTTCCCTCCCACACCGTGCCAGTTCCCCGTGGTGTTTCCCAGCTGCGGGGCCGTGCCATGCCCATGGCCTGCTGGCGTCAGAGCTGCGGGACTGCGCCTGTGGGCTCCATGGGGAACCACATGGACACAGGCCTGCTCCCTGGCTTTGGTCACTGCGATTGGCTGGTGTGTCAAGAAAGCATATTTTCCCGCTAGTGAAATGGGAGTTATTTTACTGTGCAATGTATTGTGGAAAGTAATCATGTTGGATGCTTTGTACTTCTTCGTGGGCTTTTTTCCTCATTACTGCTGCTTATATAATAGCATCCACAAAGTGAGTGTTAATGCAAACTGGTCACCTGAGTCAAACTAGCTTTCAAGGAATAATGGCCAAAATGCTAAGGAACTGAACCTTTAAAAGAAAAATGAACCAAAGAGAATTTCTCTCTAGCTGATACTGTGGGCCAGGGGCCATTCTGCCTCAGCTCTCAATAGCAAGAGCTGGGAACCACAGGCAAACCTCTCAGCTCCTGGTTGGGCCCATGGAGGAGGGAGGAGCAGAGGCACAGTGAGACCGGGCCCCATCTCTGCTGTCATACGATGTGCCTGTGACAGAGCCTGAAATCCCAGTGCTTTGCTCCAGCCACCCAACCCCTCCTTTCCTTTTGTTAAAAACACATTTTAGAGAAAATAAAGTAGGAAACAGTGTCTGGCCAAAGTGAACGGCAGCGTGCAGCTGGAATCACTGATGACCAGCACTGATCTCACATACTGCAACTTGGATATAACTGAATTTTGTGCCTTTGTGTATTTTTAACAGAGTATTTTTTTCTCCCTCCTTCTGTTAGAAAATATAAAGAAATACAAAAATCCAGCATAAAAACAGTAATATAAAAAGCTATGCAAGCAAAACGGCCAAATAACAGACAAGAATAAAATAAAATTTAAAAATTTCAACTTGTCTGTTTTGAGTTAGGTAGATGAAGCATTATTTAGTTTTGGGGCAAAACCCTCCTGACTTTACGTGGGTGTTAATGGATGAATTTATTTGTATGTGAGTGAAATTGTACTTTTGGTAATTACATCCAGAGTTTTCCTGTTAAAAGATGGGTCAACGTAGAGACAAGATGGCGGTTCACAGAGCACAAAATGGCGGGTGAGCCGCTGTGGGGGAGGAGGTGTGATCCAACGGGCCCCGCCTGCCAGTGCGTCGTACCCGTAGTGGCTGCAGGAGGCCCACGGCATTAGGCCTTTCTTACTCTGTCTCTCTGGAGTTGTCTCACATGGCCTCTAGGCTACTATGGATTTCTTTGGCAAAAGTATATCTGTGTCTGAAATAGGACTTCAAGCAGAAATGGCAAATTTTCCCCGCTAATAAACCTGCAGTCCACCAGGCTGGTGCAGTGCCCTTCTGTGCTATGCATGCTGCTTGTGTGGGCTGGGTCCAAAATCGAAATTGGGCAAAGCCCTGCCTGTGTAAGCTACCTCCTCTGTTCCTAATGTCTCACTGATGTCGTCAGTGACACCGGCCTCACAGACAAGTTTATAGGATGCTGGAATTCTTCAAAGGAAGGGAAGGGATTGGCAAAAAGCATAAAATCAAGGATCCTGTGGTGCAAACATGAATAATCAATGCAAATAATCACAGGAGCAGGTTCCAGGGCTGGGTGCACAGATCCCACCCGGTCAGTGGCGCCTGTGTTTGAGGCTTTGCAATACAGCTTTGATTTCATTTGCGGAACTACTTAGAACTTGTATTCAAATCCAGCAGTATTTATATTAAAGGGTGAGAGGCTGTTCAGTGCAAGGAATAAATACTTTTCATCAGGAAATGAAGACCCATGATTTAAATTATTTTGGTGTTGTGATAGAGTAAGCAGATATAGGTGATCAGGTTTTACAACAGACGAATTTCTGCAATTACTGCTTCCAAACGCACGGCCTAGCAGCAGTGGGGCTGCCACTGGCCTCAGTACCAGCAGGATTGGGCTTGCTGCTGGCCTTCCTGTTGGTAGCTGATTTCTTCCTTACTTGTAAGAGTGAGATGAAATTTTATAACTCCTAACAGGCAGGCTGTATACATGTCGCCTATGAGTGCTGAGCACCTGGCTCTGACAGCTTTCATATCATGAAGCCTTAAATGCACTTATTTATGACTGCCATATTGCAGAACTTGCTTGAATGTTATAATAGTATTCTTTTAAAACTCTGAACATGGAAAAAAACTATTGTTAATGACATAAATCAGGCAATTTTCCTCTCATCGGACAGTTCTTTACAGTGATCTGTTACAGCATGAATTTCAAAAATGAGCTCTGCATTTGTAATAGCTATTTTGTACATGCTAGTTGTTGTGAATATGCAAGATTTCAAGTGTGCATCTTTAGTTAGGGATAGTTAAACCTCAATTAAAATTTCACATGAACCTGCCCAGGAAGAAACTGCAGGCAGAAATCTCATACTTAGGTTAGAATGTAGGGAAAAACTCTTCACTGAATTTCCACCTTATGAATTATTTTATAGAAAGCAGTGAGTTCTCCTTTGGTGGTGCAGTGGTCTGTTAGAATACTTAATGCTGTCATGGACCTAGTTTTCTGATGACTTTGCTTTCTAGTTGGTTCTTTATAGCAATCACAACATATTTTTGTTCTTTTTCAGTTGAAGAGGGCGAATCTTCGGATTTTGCTTTGAACTGGGACTCATCAGTGACTCAATCAGGTAAATATTTTAGGTTCTTCTGATTGCAAAAACTGCCAGAAAGCTGCCCGGCTTTTTACAGGAACTGTATTTTGTATGTCACATTCCTGTCTCCAATCCAAGACTACCCACTGCAACACAATTTTTATATCAGTTCCATATGGTCAATAAAATCTATTACATACAGAGACTAATATACTCTTATCCTCTGGAGAGCCATTCCTCCTTCTTGTGGGCACACTGAAGAGGGTTGTGATTTCTCCAGTATAACTGCTTTGAAGTTTTTTGCAATGGGCACTGTTGCACATTCATTCCAATCTAATTACATAAAAGCAGCTTTAACAGGAATTTTAAACTTCAGTCTCAACTGGAATGTGTGTGTTTCTTCTCTCAGAGGAAATTGGAAAGTACTGTCAGAGCTGGAGGATGAAAGTGGTACATTGCCATGGCAGAGAGATTGAACACGCAAAGCAGCTTTTGCTCTCTTTGATAGCAAGAGCACTTAACATGTGTTTGGAATGTGCTCATTTGTATTGCACTGAAAATGTGAATGAAGAGAGGTTTAAAGCAAGCTTGTGTATAGCTGTGTAACATGTATTGGTAACACAAATGTAATAAGCTGATCAGCTTGTGTTTAAAGGTAGGGGGAAGTAACCAGTTACGTCCCAGACCTGTGTGCCATGTGTGCTGTTGTTTTACTGTCTTTTACATCTCTAAGGGTAACGAGATGGTCAGAATGCTTTTGACTCTTGAAGCTGATAACTCCACTTCCATGCCCTCCTCTTGGGACAGATGAGGGTGCTCCCAGAGACTGGGCAGTGGCATGGGAACCATTTTCAAACTGAGCATTAATTTGAGAATGGAGAGGTGCTGCCTTCCTGTTCTGCGCAGGCTGTGTGGCACTCAGCAGCAGAGCAGCCTGCAGGAGGCCTCTGCTATGGCAGCAGCATCTGGTGGCTTGGCATGGTACACACTGCCTCAGCACGGGGCTCTATGGAACAGGCACATCTTCCTGGGTGCAGAGCTGTCCTGGGGTCCTTGGGTGGCCAGCATTGCCCTCGGGGCCCTTTTGTGCCTGTGACACTTCCCCTGCTGTCCCTGGGCTGCCACCAGCCCTGAGTCATGTTCAGCTCTACCCAGGCTGAGGTTCCAAACAGCAAAAGTAGCAATAGCTTCTGTACAGAGTGGGAGCTAATTTGGGATTTGTGGACCATATTGGTGACTAGGCTGTAGGTAGCAAAGCCTGTTAAGAGGCTTTTCCCAAGTCAGTAGGGTCTCCTTCATTTCTCCTTATTTCCTCCTATAATTATAACCCTCATTCAAGATGTCAGATGTGAGGTGAAATGTTTTGTATGTGCGGTTTATGGCAGCTTAAAGAAATGGGTGCTAATTGCTGGGTTTTCCTTTCAGTATGGTCAGTAGGCACGGGCTTCCATCTGACATGAATGTCAGGGTACAGCTTGTTCTGTAAGCAGAGGGCAGAAGCTGCAAACTGGCTCACAACTGAGCAATGGTGCAGGCAGCGTGGAAAGCCGCAGTGCATAGCAGTGTAGTGTAGGAGCTCTTGTGCAGTACATGGCCCTGGCTGCAGCTGGTAACAGAGGCTGGCCCCAGCCCATGACACCCTCATTACGTTCTGTGATGATCTTCCTGTTTGTATTAGCTCCAGAAGGGTGATGCTGAACTTCAGCAATGGGTGAAAAACATGATTCAGCTTCTCCTTTCATGCCCCTTCCTTCCCCAGCCCCAAATGACAAGACTGCCCCCCCTACAGAAAAAACATTTTAAAGGACAGAAAATGGACTTGTTAAACTCTGAAACAGTTGCCAGATGTTTCAAATTAACATATTTCTCTGTCTTCTTCTCCTGGATGTCTGCACATCTCTGCGCGCAAACACACACAAAGTGACTCCCGGACAGTTCTGCTGGTGCTTGGCAGGCTGCTGCCAGCATTGGGTGAGCATGGGGCAGTGCCAGGCACTGCTATGTGCAGCATTGTTTTAATTCCATTCCAGCTGGGGGAGAGAAGGTGCTTCTGCTCCTGTAGCTTGCTTTGCTCACTGAGCCAGCACAAGGAAGGCTGGAAGTGCTCTTGGTGAGGCCAAGAATTGAAAGAATGCAATGAGATTGTCCCTGCTGCAGGAATTGCTCTACGTGTCCATCAGGCCCATTTGTAAGGGGCGTGCTGCCAACTTCTTCTGAAGTTCTCATCCTCGTTTTTTCTTAATGCAGAACAAGAAAAGGCCCTCCTTGGCCTTCTCACCCCGAGGACCCAGCTTGGTGGGCAGCCCCTGTCCCAGGCGAGCAATGCAGTGGGGAGCCCCCTCCCCTGCTCCCTCCGCTCTGCCCTGCCTGGGGCTTGGTGCTGCCTCCAGGCCAAGAAACCAGGGCTCTGCCTCTGCCTGACTGGACCCTCACTTTGCAGACTGCATTGCTGTTGTAGTACATCACAAGAACATTATCTTGAGGAGCAGCAAGGGACATTTTAAAGAAGTAAAAAGTCTTACTAAATATATAGAGAATTTAAGGCATTTTAAAGACCTATGGAAGCATTTTGCATGGGGATTGCTGGGGAGTTTCTCATTAGCCTGGCTGCTGGGCCCTGGGGAAGCTCAGCCAAATTGTCTGGGGCACACAGAGCAGATTCTGCATTCTCCTTGGGATCCCTGCAGACCTAAAAGCCTGAATTTTTGTGTCTGCTCTTGAGGAGATGGAGGTATCTTTGCCAGCAGCTGCAAGCTAAGATACTGAGTGAGGGCCTGGGGAGCAGGGCTGGTGACCTGCAGTGGGTCCTGGGGGTGGGTGGCACTGAGTTTTCCTGGGCATGTGAGAGCTTGCTTTGTCCAGGATGCTATGTGAGGGTTTGAATTGCCTTCTACTATTTCTTTTAAAGTTTTTCTAATTTAAGAGAGGAGAAGGAAAAAAAAAAAAGCAGCAACTTTTGAGAAACAAACCACAAAGTAATACAAAACAAACCCCAGCCTGCAGTCACTCCTCTCCCTCTCTTCTGCTTCGCATGACATCTCCCAGCAATGTAAATCTCACCTCTCACTTGGTGCCTCAGTACAGGAACACCTCTGTGCTGCTCGGGGACCAGCAGAGCCTGCGTGGTGCTGAGATGGCTGCTGATGTCCGACGTATGGCATCTCCCTTAAATGGCAGAACTCTGGAAAAAGCCTGTAGCCACTCTCTAAATGAAATCCTGGGGTCCTTTACTGCTACAGAACTTTGAGGAGTTCAGTAACAACTCAGCAAGCATTATAAACCTATTGTCTTGCATATACTCTGAAATTGCTTGTCCTGAGTGCCTTCATGGGCTTGGACATCTAAAGGCTGATTTCATTGGTAAATCAATACTACAACATTCTGACTGCAGTACACAAAGATTTCCAAAGAAATAAACCCTTGAACTGTATTAGCAAAGAACAGTTTGCTAATAAAGTCAAGAGACTTTGATAACTTTTCTTAGTTGCGCATTTTTTTTTCAGTCTGTGATGTTTGGTTTCATCTGACAGATTTCTGGTGGCAGGAGGAGCTGTTGGTGGAGGCGTGGGGTTCCCATGGCCCAACCAACAGCCTGCGCCTGCAGCACCTCTGGGGCAGACACAAAAGCCACAGCTCTCAGCAGAGTCCTGGCTAGCATTGGATCTGACTGGGTGTCTGGAGGTGCCAGAGGGGCTTGGGGTCTGCTGCAAGGGAGAGCAGCCCTCAGATGTGAACACAGCTTGTGTGGCAGTATTTAAATCAGCAGCACACACCTGTGTATTATGGCATTTCCTAGAAAATACTTACTATTAAAAATGTTAATTGGGAAAATTATAGCGATAGCACAGAGGAGGAGAATTAATTTCCATGGTAAAAGAGAGGAGGAAAAAAAACTCATTTGGAAAGGAGCTACGGTGTGCTCCCCTCCATCTGCCCACCCTTTCACTTTGAAAGCAAATCTGCTTAAGAGAAGACAAGCGAGGTGGTGAGTCGCGTTAGGGTTGCTGGACTTCCTCACCGTGAAAGCCAGAGCCCAAGGTGCTGCAGGTAACAAGGGCTGTGTTCCTGCAGCCCTGCAGTGCTGGAAGGACTGCCTTTGGCACCACTTAGCCCTGCAGGAGCCAGTCATCAGAACAGGCAGCAAGGTCCTTGGGTTGGTCCCAGGTCCTGTGAACTGGGCAGGGCCCCAGGGCTAGGTGATGTCCCCATGGGACGATCCTGCCAGGACTGAGACCTTCCTGGGCCCTCATCACTTGTTCAGCTCCCACTGGCATGCCTGTCATGCTGCAGGCCCTGCCTTGGTGCCAGCTGGGTGCCCTATGTAGCTCCTAGCTGGCTCTTCTGCTCTGCTCCGTGCTCCTCCTCTGCCTTCTGTTCTCTTCTCTCTTCTGTGGTGCTACCTGGTCATCTCATTCTCCACAAGCAAAGGGATGGTCTTAGATGAACATTTTCTGTGATTTCAGATGAAAATTGCATCTGTTGTTTACATCAGCCTTCAGGGCATAACTAGCAGTAATGGGCTAAAGTAGAGTGAAGGAGATCCTGGGCTGAATATCAAGAAACTGCTCCCAGTAGTGAGATCTAGCAGGCTCTGGTATTATCTCCCATCACTTCAGTCACTTTCAAACCAGACTGGACACAGTGCTTGAAAACATGCTGTAGGAATGGCCTTATGTTGCAGAGGGATGGATAAGATCACCTGATAAATCCTTCTCATCTCTAATTTATCCAGCTCTGCCACACTCTAGATTTGCTAATATCCTGCAGATCTGGGGACAGATGCAGACTGAGTGCTCTTGCAAAGCACACTTTCTAGAGCTTGTTGCAGTGAATCACATCTATGTAGGATCTCTAAGCACTTTACAAATGCTAATCAAGCCTCCCAACCAAGCAGAAAGTATTCCTGCTGCCCCATCCCACGTGGCTTTGCCTCCGCATTATGCACTGTGCCGTTGAACATCTTGCCTGAGCTGTGGCTCCTGGTTGTGCTCAAATCTTCTCCTTCAGGACTGAGGCGTTGCAGGTCCCAGCCTGCTTTGGCAGGGCCAGGGGCAGCCACAGCCATGCAGCTGCAGGAGGAGGCTGCGGTGGGTTTTCCCTTGGTGGAGGCGGATGGCTGAAGGGAAGTCTCCTGGTAAACAATTTATTTGCTTTTTTGTAGAACCTCCTGCACTCCTTCAGCTAATTCACTCGTTGCAGTTGTTACTGGTAGCTCAGAGCTCCAAGCCTCAATACATGTAAAACAAGAATGACAGAATATATTGCATTGGCCTGCCGCTTAAAGGAGAAAAATCAATACAAAAATAATGCTGCAGTGGTAGATCCCTACTAATCAGTCACATAGAAAATAAAGCAAATTTTGCCAGCCGTCAGAATGGGATTTTATAAACTAAGTTGAAAAATAAGGAAAACAAATGGAATAAACAAACTACTGCTCAGTTATCTGGAGTGTGTAAGGACATTGATAGGGAACTCTGCAATGAGGAACTGCACAAAATTTGTGGTGCTCTGTCCAAATAACCCTTGCTTATTCAGTAAAGGAGACTCAAATCGTTTGGGTTGGAAGGGACCTCTAGTGGGTCTTGTTCAACATTGACCTGCCTTGTAAGTATTGAGGTAACCACTGCTTCTGAACTCTGAGTTAAATTGTCTTTAACTGTTAAACTTACTACAGAGCAAGAGTGTAAGTATGGTTATTGTAGAGTACGGATGTGCAGGAAAAGAAGGCTAAAGACTCATGAAAAAAAAAATTTGAAGCTAATATGGCCTGAAATTTCCCGTATTAGAAGATACATTTGTATTTCTGTCCTTTAGCATCTTAAAGCAACCTTTGCAGGTGTGGCTACAAGGAATTACGATGTCACTATCAAATGAAGCAAGCTCAACTCATAATCTGATATTTATTGTCTGTAAATTCAAATGAGAAAACTGCAAAATGGGGGAACTTATAATGAGATTTGGCTCTCAAATCTCACTGTGTCCACGTGAGACCCATGGCTCTCATGGGGAGACAAGCAACCTGTGTCCTGTCAGGGCCGAGCGGCAGTGTGGCACAGATGTGCCAGATGTGTGCGGGACCTGCAGGATGGGATGTGCATGGGTGCAGCACCTGGCGTGCCCTGCTCTTCCATTAATGCCCTCATGGTGGTCATTGCTGGGGTGCCTGTGTGCCCACCTGTGTCACCCACTGGGCCCCCTTCCTCGCAGGGTGGCTTTGGTATTCATTAGTAGGAATTATTAGACGGCCGCATAATGCTGAGGAGAGGAAAAACCCGCGTGCTTTACTTGGAAGTGCTATCCGTGCTGTATAGAGCCCTGACAAGATCAAGGCTCTAATTAAATTATCTGGCACGTGGACAATTCTGTTGCAAGATCTGCTGAGTTAATGCATGGCTGTTAGCTGGTACAGGCACTGAATCAGGAGCACCAATGAGACTATTTGCAGCCTGCTTTAAAAAATTCTAGTGCATTGTGAAGCCTGTAACGTTAATTGCCAGTTATCACATTGTAATTGCTGTAATTCTTTGCAAGTAAAATGATGTGAAGGATTCAACATTGCACTGTTCCTACCACTTCACACGTTGGTGATCCACTGCGTCCTCTGCTCAGAGTTTTGCTGGGTATCCTGAAAACCAGACAGCTGCTGGCAGCCCACTCCCACTCCTGGGCTTGCTGCTTCGCACAGGCTTTGGGTGCAGTGGGGCTGTCACGCGGTACTTGCACAAAGACAGCACGGCAGCGAGCCTCAACCGCTGGCTGGAGCCTTGGGCAGTGTTGCCCGGCCAGGAGCCCCAGCACTGCCCGCCTGCGCCTGCCCCACGCAGCTAAGTGGGCCAGGAGCTCCTCCGGGTGGGATTAGGGGGACGTGTAATAGATGAGAGATCAAAAATGTTAATTAAGAAATGGTCTCTTCTAATAAGATGCCTTCAAGGGCATGGCACCAAAAATGAGGAAATATCTCATTTTGGCAGCAGCGCTGGGGCTTAATGAGGCTGGGGTGCAGGGTAAGGGGACGAGGACTGAAGGCCTCCTGCTGAAGGCATCTCCTTCAGAAGGAGGAAGTCAATTAGCAATAAAATTGTAAATATAACAGCCAGAATGGCGTTACTTCAACGCTACCCAGCAGAATGTGGGTTGGGCGCATGCGCTTCAGCTTGATGTTTTCTTGAGGCTTTGTGAGTGATGGAGATGGGCAACTTCAGTTCATCGGTATTTAAGCAGCAGAAGAGAAATTTGGCTGAAAGTAACCACTTTTGTTGGAAGCTTTGGTACGTCTGAAGTGAATCTGTGCAATGCATTTTTCTGACTTAATTGCCGAGATAGGGAAGTCTGCACCTTTGCTGCGGGCACAGTGTTTGGGGAGCGCTCGCTGCTCTGCAGAGGGGCAGAGAGGCATAGCCTGGAGCTCTCGTATCCAGCCCCTGCAGAGGGGAGAAGCTTGTATTTTATAAATAAACTGGTGTGCAACTGTTACTGTGTTAAAAACCCAAAGGGTGCTTTTGAGGGCTGTGATGCTTATTACATCATTATAACTGAGGAAAACACATTCTTTCTTAAACTTCAGCATCCTCTTTGTGAGTCCACTCTTAGGTTTTCTTCTAGTAAACTCATCAAAGACCCCAAAAGGAAGAAGCAGGCATTTAGCAGCTCTTTCCCTTGCAGATGGATGGTGGGATTCCATGTCCTGCTTCACCCCCCACTCCCGCTCCAGATGCCTCAATGCTGAAAGCAGCGGTGTCTGCAGCAAGCTGTTTGCTAGCACAAAATGGAGGGACACTGTAGGCAAATTTCTTCCCTCTCAGTTGGGAGCTTTCATTCAGATAAAGAAAGCCACCGGTACAGAAAGACTCTCTGCGCAGCCTGTGTGTGGTTTAGGGCTCTGGCTGTTGTTTGAACCAAACGAGAGAGAATTCTACATTTGATAGAGATACCAAGAGCAGGCGCTGTCAGCCGGCGTCCATGTGCACACCAAGCCGGTCTCGACTAGAGCAGCCTGGCAGGAAAAGGTCCTGTGACAATGGGATGCAATTCAGATTTGCTGCTGTAGCTGAGTGTTTTATCTTCATCTGTTGAGCAAGTCTGACAGGCACGGGTGGAGCAGGGGAGGTGAGCAGTGCTTGTCCCCTCCCACATCTCATTGGGAAGGGCCGGTCACGGATGTGGGCTGCTCCCAGCTCAAATGACATTGCACTCCCATGCCTGCTTTTGTCAGATGAGTGAATATGAGTGGTTGTTTCCATTCACAGAAGGAAAATCAGGGACCTATTTCTTATCCAAAAACTTAAATCAGATCATTTTGCAGTTTAGAAATGTGTTGGTTTGATGGGCTGGCAAGTTCCATCTTTACTCGATTTCACTTACGTTTTATTGTTGAAACAAATGTGCAGTCTGAATTAGCCTTCCCCCAGGAAGGGTTACATCAAGCCTTTTTCACTGGCACATCATGGGGATTGAGAGAGTACCAGCAGAAAGGTCATTTCCTTTTTCCCTATAATGAAGTTCTCTTAAAAATCCTAAAGTCAACTCATTGGGGGCAATTTTGAAGACACCGTTCTGAACCATTTTCCTCCAAATAATTTTGAAAACTAATTCAAAAGAGCTGTCCGTAGCCTGTCGTTGTTCTTTCAGCAGCAATAGGGAAGACTTTAGTTTTGCATTGTTGGTTTAATCGTGGGGATTGTAGGAATATGGTCACTTTGCAATGCTGTCATTAATTTGTCCCGGATGTCTGTCCCATGTAGAAATTGAAAAACTGGAACTTAAACTTTGGTAGTAGTTCATGTTGGGCTGTTTGTGTTTAGCACACGAGTCCAGGTGAACATTTATTCTGTTGAATGAATGAGAAATGTTCTGCGTTAAAAGCATTAGGCTCCTCTGCCTTGATCGTATTAAACAATATACATTTATTGCCAAATTTCCACAGAAGCATATACGAAATCAGCAGGGCTAAGCAGGTGTAACTGAGATCAGAATTTGGTCTGCAATCTCATGGAAAAAAAAGGGTTGTATGGCAAAAATGAACTTTTTCTGAAGAGGGTGAATCTCAGGCTGAGATCTTGTGCAATTTAGCTAATAGCCAGGTTGGTACATTTTCTGAAAGGGTGTTGTAGATGTACACATCTCTTCCTCATCTTTTTCTTCATGTATTGTGTGTTCAGACAGCTGCAGTGCTGGAGACATGAGGAATATCACCTCTGAAAGTGCTCTTTGCATCTCTGGGCTTGTGTTTTGACAAGCAAGTACAGATGCTTCTGTATAGCTGAATTAAATTATGTTCCATTTTCCACTCTTACTTCCAGAAAGACATCTAAGCAGATGATGTGGGGGCTTGACATTTATGCTGCTTTGTGTGTGCAATTGAAATAAGAATTGGTGTTGCTGTTCCTCCAAAATAGTTTATAGAAATCCACGAATACACGGAGCCCTCAGCTGAGGAGCAGGCGCAGATCCCTGGGGCCGGCTCTGTGGGAGCGCCCGGTGCAGCTCGCCCTGCAGCCAGGTGGCACCGAGCACAGCATGGCTCGCTGTAGGAAAGGCTGTCTCGTACGGTGAGGTTCTCGGGGTCTCTTTTTCTTAGTTGTCGACAAAAAAATGCAAATTCAACATCAGGAGCAAAGTCGAGGCTGTGTTCATGCAAAGAAGTGTCCCTTTTTAAGATGGTTAATTTGTTGTTATTATTGCTTTTTACCTAGTGCAAAGTACAGAGGGAATGGGGCTTCTAAAGAGCATATCAACTAAATTAGGGTTAATTAGAAGTTCTCCCAAATAGCTGCTGCTTCATCAGCATCAGAGCAACATGTAAATAAATCTAATTTCTCTTCAGCTAAACTCTTTGCAGCCTTAATTACAGCTACAACACCCTGCCCCCTCTCTTTCCATTAGTGGGAGAGGATCACAGTGGCTCTGTGGCGAGCACGTCATCTTTCCCAGGAGCCCCTCGGGGCCGAGGAGAGGTGGGGGAACTGCGGCACGTCCAGGAGAGCCCTGCTGGGGCTCTTCATAAGGAACTTGAGAAGTGGAAAGCACCAATGGAAAGACAGAAAGATCACTGTTTTGGAGAGACTTGTGTTAGTTAACTACACAATCCACATAGTGGAAATCCTTTATTGGCCATCTTAATTTCTCCCCTCTATTACTCTTCTGTTGCTGACAGCCCTAACTTCAGGTCTGGAAACTGGGAAAAGCACAACCAGGAGGAGGTGTCGGCTGGAGGCTGGAGACGCAGTACCAAGGGCTCTCCCAGAGGGACGGCTCTTCCTTGGTGCTCCAATCTCTGGCCCCACAGAGGCTTCCTTTTATTCCTAATTTTATTAAAGCTGGTGAGTTCCTTATTACGCAGTGTCACGTTTCAGCCGATCCCAAATTAATAAATGAGCAGCAGCAGAATAGCGTGCAGCACAACTCTAGCAGCATGAGCCGCACAGAAGTATATTTCACTTAACTCAAATTTAAATACTCTGCTTTGCTCGATTTAATTACGTGAAATTACTGAATTAATGGCTTTGCCAAGTAAATCGTGTAGGACTTCAGAGTTCTGTAGTGGGAAAGAAATCAGAAACATGAGGTACATCAGTTCTCGTGGGCAAGCTTGTGTTCTGCATGTGTTAAGCGTGAGTCGGCCCGTGGTGGAGCTGGCCAGCTGGGATCATGCGCTGCTTCTGGCCTGGGGCAGAGGCTCGGTCCCAGTCCTGGTCTCACCTCACTCTCCCTGCTGGCTCAGTGCCCCTGTGGGCAGTGGAGCTGTGCCGTGGCTGCACATGGGCACCTCTGAGGGAGCCCTGACCATGGGCACCTCTCTGCCCTTTGTTCCCAGAGCTCTGAGGACGTCAGGCGGTGTCATTCACCCAAGCGTGTTTTTCTTCCTGCACCAATATGTTTTTGCCTCCGTAGCTCCACCTTTTCTTTCCTCTTTGCATGGATTTCATCCCTGGGTTGTTGGCAGCTGGCCAAGTGCTGCAGCTCTTTCTCTCTGTCACAGCATTCTGTTTTTATCTATAAAGATGAAAAAAAACGAAACAATGACTACAAATGCTACACATAGGCTGTGAAAGGCTGTATCTTCAGCATGGGAAAGGGGACAGGCGCACACTGATGGGAGTGTTTCAGGGTTTGTGGGTGCTGGGGGAACTCTTGCTGCCACCCGGCTCCGCTGCCCGTGCGGGGACCTGCGGGGCTGGTCCTCGTGTGGGGGTACAGGACTGCATGGTGAGCCAGGCTGTGGGTCTCCGGGAGCTGGATCAGGAGATCAGCAGCTGGAATTCTGAGCAGAACCAGTCAACGCCTTTTTTCCTTTCATTTGATACGCAGCTGCAATAACAAGCCACATGTGAATTTTATTAAGCCCTCCAATTTTTCTGTCTGTTCAGGGAGCTATACATTTGAGCTTTACAGATACGTGGCTTCACCTTAAAGTAAAAAAAAAAAAAAAAAAAAGCTTTGTCATGAGTACATGACATTGAATTACAAGGTGATGGAGATGTCCCATGTTAAGTGTGAGCAGGTTTCCATGGAACTGCTGGAAATGGGACACTTGTTTTCAACAGAGACTTGAACAATATTACAGTTGAGCTCACATTTAGGTAAATAAAATAAAAGTGCTGTTTCTGTGCTGAAAACTTGCATGGATTTTGCTAGGTTATAGCAGTCAGTACTATCTAATGGTTGGAGCCAAAGAGTTAAAGCACATCTTTATGAAGAAGTGTACTTTCCTTTGAAGTTAATACTTGCTGCACACTAATTTCCTCATGCATATAAATTAATTCTAGATCAGTTTTGATTCAAACCTAATTATCTGAACTGAGGATGGAGGTTACCCCCATTCAGGTGCACCTTAGGACTCTGGGAGTGGACAACAATGTCCTGCTCTCAGATGTAGATTGTCCACGACAGCTGTGTCCTGAGTAAATGGGTGAGGGTTTTCTGCAGGTAGTATGTGAGAAGTTGGAGAGCTGTGCACAAAAATGCGGTGTTTGATTTGGATACCACCGAGCCCTATAAGCAGAGTGCTGCTCGGTGCGGGCCGAAGGGCGAGGTGCTGCGTGGGTGCTGCTGTCTGCAGCGTGCTGCTGTGTGAAGGGGAAACTGAGCAGATGGAGCGGAATCAAGGTGCGGTGGGGAGGGAGATGCCCCTTGCAGGATCCTCAGTCTTTGCTCTAAAACCTCTGCAAGGCACCTGGAGGAAATTACCCCCCAAAGCCTGTGGAGAGCCTGTGCACAGCTGCCTGCAGGGTCTGGGATCAATAATGCAAGAGTGTCCCGGAGTCGGATGCTATTTCAGTAATTAAACATTTGGCACGGCCTGGGCGGCTCGGCTCTCTTCCTCTAGTTGCATGCTTTAAAATTCACTTACAGTGCATTTTGTGGCAGGGAAGTATTTACATCCCACATTTATAATGTTAAACTGGTTGCCAAACACTGAAGAGCTGATAAACACTCTGTGCTGTTAACACTATAAAGAACAATCCCACTGCTACTCGCATGCAAATAAATAATAATAACTTTGCTGGTTGTCCGCTTTTCGGTGTATAAATGCGTTTGTCGCGTAGCATTGTGACATCTAAATCATTTCAGTAAAAGCACTAGCGATGCTGAAACACTACCTGCAGGTATGATTAAGAGTAAATTTTCGTGTTTGGTATTATTTTTATGATTTCCTTCTCTGATTATTTTTTAACGCTTTTAAAATGATGTGATGCTTAATCACGATTGCTGGGTTTCGCTTTTTTTTTTTTTAATTTCACTGAGTTATTTTGCCTTCCTAAGGATTAGCCGACAGGCTAAAAGTTACTATAAAATATTCATTAAATCTTTTCTTGCGTCTGCTACAGACGCAGATATCTTTTTAATGTGGCCGGTCAGTTTGAGGCTACTACTTTTGTTACTATCCATAAATCATTAGCAAGTATTTTTAGTGTCATTGGTGAAAGGTTAATAGAAGCCCATAATTTTCCGATACGTCCTTTTGATTAGCTGCTCAAAAACTTCACTGAAAAGGGGATGTGAATTGTTCCACACTGAAAACTGGAGACTGTGTCCAATTTGTGCATAAATTGCAATTGTCTTTGTAATAGGCTCCCAGGAAGGTGTGGGGCTGCATACACGGTAACGATTTAAACATAAACTGACCCTTGATGAGGGAGCTGGAGTTTCAGCTTAATGCGTTTCTGCAGTTTTCCTTCGCCTTTGGTGCCTTCAAATTCTGCACAAATAATTCCTCCATAACAAGTGCCTTTTCAGAAGATGTATGCTGCTGACAGTTAATATAGAATTATTGCCCCTGAATGCATTTTTGTAATTACTTCCCAGAGAACTGTCTTTGTGTTAGAAGACATTTCACACTTTAGTAACATAAGTGTTTGGGGAGAACAAGAGTAATAATTACAAGCAGTCTTTCAGTGAAAATAAACGTAAAAATTATAAAAAAAGCTAATGTTAAAGTTGGTTAGAGACAGCGAGGAATTTATTTAGCGCGTTATGCATGTCTGTATGTTTTCCAAGTTTAATAACCCTACAGTAACTAAACTAAAAAAAAAAAAAGCAATAAAGATCGGAGAAACGGTTTTCTAAGTTTTAAGCAATAATGAAACTAAAAACTGATTAAAAGTGACATGCTACTAGAGACGGTATAAAGAAACTTAATCTGAACGCTCCTATAGGAGATTTCTGCTATAATGGAAAATGAAATGACTCACAGTTTGATCAATAAAAAAATTAGCAGCATTTAATAAAAGGTTTCTCTGTCACATTGACTAAAGGATGTTATGAAAGCCTTCAAGTGCAAGAAAACCCAGATTGTGGGGTGAGATTGTGCATGTGAGTGAGTGTGGCATAAAAGCTTTTGGCTGAACAAGGCCAGTGGGCGCCAGGTTGGGCCCTGGGTGCTGGGGGCTGCCATGCTGGCTTAGCCGAATGGGCGCCTGTTGCAGTGTTGGCGGAGCTGGACGGGCGCTCGTTGCCGTGTTGGCGGAGCTGAACAGTCGCTAGTTGCAGTGTTGGCGTATCTTGGGCTGCCTGCTGACTTTCTGCACGCCGCCTGGCTCCCCATGGGCAGTACCCATGGGGTACTCCCTGGCTCCTCCCAGCAGTACCCTATCAAGGCAGTGGTTCTGTGTGAGCTGGGAAAGGCGCTGACGCCTGTCCACCTATTTAGAAATTCAGGTTTTAGTACATGCTGTGGTGTAACACAGCTCTTGCGAAATGTGATAATGTGTGCTTCCTAGCAGTCTCCGACTTCTGAGTGTTTTAGATGGTGTATTTCAGTAGAACCTACACTTGGGTCCTGCGGGCCACTACCACACTCTCGCTCCTCCCTTGCCTTTGCACAAAGCCCTGGCAGCCCAGACCTGCTGTCAGCGTCAGGCAAATGACAGCTTGGAGGGGTGGCAGCGGCCAGAGCCCTAGGAGGGCCTGAAGAGGTAACAATATACAATTTTCATGGTTCAAGGGTAGCCTTATCCCACTGTTCTTCATTACAGCACTGCAGCGAGATCAATTTTATTAAGTTGTAAGTCTGAGGAGGCTAGCACCATTAATACGAGCTGGATCACGCCGGTTTGGGCGGTGTGCGCCTCTCCCTGCCGCTGCGGGCGAGCTGCCTCTGGTACCTGGCCAGCGGCTGGGATGCGGGTGTGTTACTGGGTGGCTTTCTTGGCTGGAGCAGGGTTTTGGCACTGTGGTTGTGGAGCAGTGGCTGCAGTATCTCACGTGGGGCTGTGGCCCAAGGGGAGGCAGCACACAGATGGCCCTGGGCTCCAGAGGCAGCTGTGTAATGTTGTTGCTTTCTGAAATGCTGAGGAGCCACAGACCGGCCTGCCCCACAAAGCCTTTATCCTATGGGAAGTCTCCAGCTGAGGCTTGTTTGTATTATTGTTACTGGGGCATTAATGGCTTTTTTTTGCTGCTGTTCATTCTTCTTTGACCACGTATTACAGAGAAGTTTGGACTCTTTGCTGTATTACACTGCAAGAGAGAACACTAAAATGCCAACAAACTACACGAATGTAGAGAACCTCCCTCGCTGACTTGGCATTAGGCACCAAGTCAAACACAAACGTTTAGATTAGGCTTTTCCTTTAAGTCATTTGTTTCTTTTGTTCTCACTTCCCAGTTACAAGAGGAATTTCCTTTGCCTTCCCCGTCCTGGCTGCGCCCAGCCCAGAGGAGCTGCTTGCTGCCCTGCCGGCCGGCAGTTTGTTTCCTCAGGGACTTTTGTTTTATCTCCTCTGGGAAATGGCTAGGAACTACCCTGGCCCTTTGTGGGACATTTGGTGGTTGTGTCTTTGGAACAGGGCAAGTGAATGAGGTGATGCCTCTGTCACCTCTCCATTGGGTCCCCTCTGGCTGGGAATGCCTGTGCCCATGCCATGACCAGGGAATGAGGTGCTGTGGCTGTGGTGCTGTCCTGCAGCCTCTGCTGCTGTGGGGAAACCACTTGCCATGGAGCTCAGCCACTGGAGGTGCTCAGAGCCAGACGTGACCCCATGCTAGATAATGTGCTCAAAAGAACAATGCTAGAATTAAAAATGTCCCAGCTTTCAGAAGTCCTTGGGTTTCTAAAGAAATAAAGACCAGAAAATTTACTGGCACAAGCTCAGAAAGGCTTGTTTGCACTGTTTTGTGCTAAGGCAACAAAAAGTTGTACTGTCTATATTGGATTCCACAGATGAAAAGTAAGCCCAGAGGTTTGCGTCCTCTTTCATTACACTGGCCCACATGTTGCCCAGTGCTGTACATCCCCATGTCTCAGCAGCCAGCGTGTCACCTGCAGTGCGGCTCTGCCGTGTGTGGCCCTGAGTGGCCCAGCTGGAAAGGCATGGAGATTTGCTTTCAGCTTTAGTGTGGCCTGGCATGAGCATGAGACGTGCAGTCTGTTTTCAAAACTTTGGCTTTTGAAGTGTGTTATTGCTGTAACAGCGTAATTCGGGAGGCACTTTTGCCGACCACAACCTTTCAGCCCAATGCTCGGGAATCCCTTCCCCAACCTCTGGAAATTTGCCACATTCCTTGGTCCACCAGGTGAGGCAAGAATACTCTCGTTTCTTGATGCATCTCCTTCGAAATTGTAACCTGCTAGAAAATAAGCTTGTTTTTTTACCAAAAACCAAGAGTCATTAGCATTAACTTTAGTAGTTCTTGTCTGTTGGTCAGACTGTTTAGGTCATAGTGTAAAGCATTTGCCTCCTGTAAAGCCCTGTAGGCCCTTTACTGTGTTCCAGGAAAAAAAAAAGAGAAACACAAGAAGCCCCTCAAACCCAAGTTCTGAGGTGTACTTTCAAGGCTGATCTGTCAAATGGTTTCATCTCAAAAACTGTTTCAAACAATTCCTGGAGATGGTAGGTTCACTTAAAAATTGCTACTAACACTTGTGTGAAACACAGGGCCTCCTTCCCATGCAGAACCAAGCAGTGACCGCATGCCTGAGGCATGGTGCCAGCAGCCCCTTCTGCTGGTGCGCGCCGGTACTAGCTCTAGGTTTAGCGATCTAGACGGAAGCTACGTACTGCTGCAGTAAGTTCACATAGCTCCAAGGTTGTCTGCCGTGTTGGTAAATGCATGTATCTGGGCTTGATGCTGTAGCATCACCATGATCTCTGGAGATTTTCGGAGGTGCTGCTTGGCTCTGGACGTCCCCAAGCCATTTTGCACGGTGACACAAGGACACGTCCCCTTGCAGCTAGGCCAAAACAACCCCGATGCCCAGTGGCAGTGGTGTGCTGCCTCCCATGGTGACATTGCCCACAGCACCACCCTGCTGGGCTCATTGTCACCAGGAACGTGTGCTTTCCTTCCATCATGGCGGGATGCTCATGCTGCGCTTGCCCACAGCAATCTTGCAGGTTAAACCCATGACTTACTACTGCAAAACTCCTCAAGAATTCACTCCTGAGGCAAACTCCCAGGTGGCTGCCATGCTGCTGAGCTTACTGCGGAGCAGCTGGGCTCGCTCTGCCTGGGGACCGCCTGGCCCCGGCCCCAGCCCTGTCCCTGCTGCTGCCCACTCCCAGCACTGTGCACCGCCCTGCTGTTGCCCTGGAGTGTGAACTCTGCAGGCTCAGTGCAAAAGTCAAGAAACGCCCCGGGTTTCCCTTAGTGGTTTCTCCAAGGCAAGCACCGAGCGTGCGGCTCAGCAGAGGAATCTGAGAGCCATATTATTCCAAGGACAGCAATCCTGAGGTATGGCGAACGTGCACAATTCCTTCAATGTGCTGAAAACAGAACACATCTCGTTCTAAAGCAACATTATGTTTTTGAAGTAATTTGTGCAAGATTCATTGTTGTGTTATTGACATACGGCCGTGTCAAGTAATGACACTTTTGAAAAGCTGCCTGGAGGATCAGATCCCCGTTCAGCAGGGAATTAAAAAATGTTTCTGGAATTTTGCTTTGCAGTCGGGAATCTTATTTTCTTATCTCACATTGTACAATTTATTTTTCCTAAAGCAGTGTGTTAAATTATTTGTTATTGTTGGACTCGGTCAAACAGCTTTATCCCCAGTGTAGCCATGACGTTTTGGAGAGAAACCAAGGATGAATTTGTCACAGTGTGCTCACCAGATCAGCTGGCCTTTAGGTTAACTGTCAAAAGACAAAATTTCTACTAAAAATATTAGTGAAGGTCCCCTAAGCCTCTCTGAGGTTGTCTAAAATCTTTCTTCTTCAGGCTGTAGCTAAATCGGCTCAGAAGTGCTTCTCTGAGGCCTCCATCAGCAGGAGGCATGGATTCAGGTGGCGGTTCTCAGATCAGATTTATATACTTGCACTATTTTATAGGTTTCTGTCTTACAAGGCTGGAGAGCTGACGTTGTGATTTATGAACTATCAGATCTGCAGGACATACAGGCTTTAACAAGATTGACTGAGCTGTAATGTTTGTGATTCCAGTCTGGGATGAGAGACAGTAAAAAGGGGTGCCAAGTAAATAGACAAAGCGGAAGTGATTATTTCAATGTGTCCGTTAAACTATGTGTTAAGTAAAGGAAAGCTCGCATAGCTTTAAATGTAACTTATTGTTTGGCAAGGCAGTAGTATAAGAAGAGCAGAATTGTCTTTTTCCGCTACAATACACTTTTATTAAAGGAGGAGGCTATAAAGCATGAGGTTCAAAGAAAATATTTTATTGAATAAACAGTGCAGCTCGTGGCTTAGAGTATGGAGAGTGTGGTAAGTGAGACTTTTATAACCAAATCCTTAAATTCATTACCTCTGCATAAGTGGCACGTCTGCTTTGTTAACATGAACATTGTATCTAGCCCCTAATGGAAATGGTGTGGTAGAAAGGTATGTATAATTTAACAGTAAAAGAACCTGAAAATGTGCAGATCAGTTAATTGCTAAAAGCGATGCTGTGACAGACCACAAGCAGGCATTGATTTTTAATATTTCCATTGCAATTGCAAGGGTACGTCATGTTATGAGCACTCCATGGAAAGCTGCAGAGCATTTTACACCAACTGATTTATGTTGTCATGCGCAGTACAGGAGATGGCATAAAATCTGAGCTCTGGATGGATAGTGATAGCAGAGCCCTGCGAGTGCTGTGTAGTGAACTACAGTGCTTGCGGTAACCAGTTTTCATCTTTAATAAATTTTATTTCTTAGCCTTGTTTCATGTTCTCAGCATCAGTTGTCCTTAATCATTCGGTGCTGATCTAATTTGGGAACCATGAGTCTCCTTGTCAGAGGCACGAAGCCCAGGCACCACCAGGCAAGCTGGGTGCTGCCTCCATGCTGTGCTCAGGAGCTGTCCCTGGGTTCTCTGCAGCTCCAGGTGTGGGGACTTTGCAGCAAGAACCCGCCCTTCAGGATGGCTTCTGGAATGCTTGTGTCTCATGCCATAGGGTGTGCACGGGCCTTGGGGTCATCGGCCAAAGCCCCATCACCCAGATCATTGACACTGGGCTTGGTGGCATCAGGGAGAGGAGAGCACAGGGAATTCAAACTCAGCACCTTTTCTGTTAGCAATCTTGCCAATTTTTAAAGCTTTGAGAGTCAGGTGGAGTGATGAAACACTAACAACTTCCTATGAGAGAGGCAGAGATTCCCACTGTCCACCCACCAATGGAGACTGGGAGCGTTTGCACCAAGCAGCAGAGAGTACGGTCAAGAATTGTGCTGCAGGATATAAAACCCACATGAATGTAACAAAAGTTGTCAGCAATAATGCAAGAGCGGCTGTAATTAGATGTATGTCAGTGAGCGTGACGTCACTCGTCAGGCTCCTGTTTTGCAGCCCTCTAAGCCTCATGTGCATCCTTGCTGTTGGCAGGTGGCCTGGGAGGAGAGCTGGAGAGCGACGTGAAGGACAGCCGGGCCCTGGAAGAGAGGAACAGCGTGACGAGCCAGGAAGAGAGAAATGAGGAAGATGAAGACATGGAGGATGAGTCAATTTACACCTGCGATAACTGTCAGCAGGACTTCGATTCGCTGGCAGACCTGACTGAACACAGGGCACACCACTGTCCTGGAGGTAATGTTAAACTCGCTTTGCAGTTCTGACAGGTGGTTAGCTGGGTAATTGGACATAGCAACAGCTTGAGGCCTCAAGTGAGATTAAAGAATTAATAATGTAATTTTACAGTTAATGTAATTTTATTGTGGTGCCTTGGGTAGCCTTTGTTCACTCCTTTAATAAAATTAAAATAAAAGCAACAGCTTTCCAATTGGAATCTGTAAGTAATTATGTTAGACAAAAATGTTTTGCTTTTTTTTAAACATTAAAATTTTCAGACAGGATATTTTTCCCTGTCTCCTCGAATGTAGGAAGATTAAAAAAGTTAAATGGCTGAAAGGTGCAAAACTCCCCACAAATAAAGGCCTCTGAACCCCATTACTGAACGGGACAATTTCGGAGATTAAAATTTGTAGTTTGAGCTTTGTCATCCCCCCTTAAAAATACGCCTTTCTCCCTAGGTTGCATTGCATTTCCTTCAGAATTTTATGCAGGTGAGGGCAACATTAGCCTTCCCTGATCTCCATTTTACTCATTCCAAAGTAAGAGCAAGCTCAGAGCGGTGGAGTGAACAATGGCCGCGCACCTCGCCTTGCCTTGCACAGCTCCCCATGCACGGCCACTGGTAGCAGAGGGCACTTTGCAGAGCGTGCTGAGGGGGGGGGGTAGCAAAAAGCCTCATAGATTTTACACAAAACTAGGTAAGTTCTTGAGAGTGTGAGCGCAGAATATGTTGATATGTATGTAAATAAGGGATTCTCATCCTTCCCTTCCCGAAGCTGAGTACTCTGCCAACACTTTTTTCTCCAATCGTCTAAGACGTTTTTATCCAGTTCCCATTTTGGCAGTGGCAGGTTGAGGCTGGCAGGGGCAGTAGGGTTACTTTCTCCTCTGGTGCAGCATTTTCCCATCCCCATTCCCGTGAGTGTATATTCCTCCCTCGCTGCCTAATTTGTTTGGTAATTTGTTCAGGTTCTGTTCTCCTTTTTGGGCATAAAGGAAGCTGTGCTCAGCCAAGACAAGAGTGAGGCAGGTTGTACGTGCAGGGTGGGCTACAGGCAGGCTGCAGCCAGCCCTGCCCTGAGCCAGGTGCAGCCCACCTGTGTCTGCAGGGCTGCTTGCTGCCTGTTCTGGTTAAACACTGTGCAGGATGCAAATCTGGAAGTATGAAAACCGGCAAGGTTTTGTCTCACAGGGTCTATTTTTGGCCAGCTGACAATCACTAGATTGCCCTGAGATTTCTGCAAACAAAATTCATACTTTTACGGCAGGGAAATAGGCGGGAAAACACTGTTGAATAGAAAAATCCTCACTTTCCAGATCAGGATGTGAGGTGCACAACCCATGCTGGTCCTCTCCAAAGACAGGGACAGATGCCCTGTGTTGTGTTGGTGCAGTCACGGGTGATCCTTCCATGGAGCGGCCACCACTACCGAGTGCGCTGCGTGTCCCCACGGTACGGCCAGGCATGACACTGGGCAGGAGGGGACCAGCTGCTAGCTTGCACAGGGGGACAGGGTGTCAGAAGGAGCCTTTGTGTTTTCCTGTGGCCAACATGCATTAAAATGCAGCAATCTTAGAGGTTCGTGTCTATATGGTGAATGTTTTCACACCTCCCTTTTTATTTCCCTTCAGTGTAGTGTTCTGTTAGTGACACTAAGAAATATAAATTCTGGTTTTGGAACCTATCAGAATAATTTGTGAGTATTCCCCTTGCTAATTTTTGATTGCAGGTAGCATAACTTAATCATCTTTTACTGTCTTCACATGTGTGGATGATTTACAAAGACATTTTATCATAAAAAGGCACCATATAATCATCTGCATATACACATAGTAGGTGCTGATTATCTCCATGTGAGGAAATGCTTGTTCCAGAATAAGAGTGCCTGTTTTCTCTTTAGTTTAATCTAGTGTTCTGAAGTTATTTAACATGAATAGTAAGGTTGCATTCATCTATTCTGGAATGAGAATGTTTCCATGAAGACAATCTGGAATGTTGCTTGATATTTACATATTTTACCATGAGGAAAAACAGCTTTCAAGTTCAGACCCACTGATTTGTTCAATAACCAGATGAATTTTTGTTCAAAGCATTTAAACAACGCCTTTTTGTTTAGCTTACCTGGAAAGACTTGCACCACCAGAGTGAGAATCTAAGGAGTGCTAGGAAGCGCGGTGTGTTTAGAAATGTTCCCCACCACGTGAGCTGCGTCCTGAGTTGCCCTGTTTTCTTTTGTCTCTAATGCCCGCCTGACACATCTGAGGTTGTAACGCGGTGCCTGACCTCTGGGCAAGCCAGAGTTTCATGTCTTAATCTGAAGCAGGGTGTTCAATCGTGTCTACATGGCTCCAGATCGATACAGGTAATATTTGTAGTGATAATATCACCAGGCTGATAATACAACATAACTAATGACTTCCTCTGGGATGCTGAAGTTAGGAAGGCATTGTAGCTCAGGAATGCTGTAGGATTATAGGAGCTCACTCCAAAGAATAGGATAAACCATCTATTTCACTGGAGTCCCTTAGAAATTCATTACAGTGGGCTGAAGTTATAATACAGTTTGAACACAGCTTTTTTGACATGTAAGAAAGTAACAAACAGCCATTTCCCACCCTTGCTTTTTCATGTATTTCAGACTTGTTTCTTTGAGGACAAAATACCGCTGATATCTAGACATGTCTCGTAGCATAAGCGTGCGGCATTCCTTTGTAGCCAGCCTCGTGGAAGTATTCTGGCAGCATTAGGAGCCCCTGTGCCCTTTGCTCATGCTGGATCCCCCAGATGCAGCCTGGGGGCTCCCAGTACCTGAGGGATCTGAGGGGGCCCCAGCGGGGACAGTGCGTGGTGAGCGGGCATCATGTGTCCTCTCCGGTTCCTGGCCTACCTGCTCTCCCATGCTAACCTTGAGCATGAGCCAGAGAGCACCTTTGAAATGCCCTGAGAACAGATAGAAACGCCCAGTGCGTACGCTGGATGTGTTAAGCTTTTAGAATTAACTTAAAACTTGCTCCTGTCCCATGTCCCCTTCACTCAAGAAGACTCAGTCGTTGCCACCAGCATTGCATGCAGTCCTTTCTGTATGTTTTTGCACACTCTGTTAGTGTAGATGTTATGACACGGCAGCGCCGTGTACATGAGTACAGGATTGCTTGTGAACTTACAGATGAGGGTGTTCAGTGGCTGCATCAAACAACTATTCTGCAATGCTGAGTTGTTTGTTGTCTGAAGAAAAGTGGCTACAAGCCCCAGGAGTTGCCATTAGTCCACACGTGGTAGTCTGTTTTAGCTCCTGTTTTTATTGTGTTATTTTTGCTTCCTCCACCCATGCCAGGCCTTTCCTCCTGCTGGGTCAGCATAGCCTCATGTAAACCTTCTTCCTTCAGTTTCTCAGCTGAATGTAGACTGTTTTAAAGCAAATTAGTGCACCAGTGAACTGGACAGAAGTAGGTTACGCTGGGGTCTCTGAGCATTTCATGAGGTCCTCTTCTGTTGTTGATAACTTTACAGGTTGTCTGTTTCAAACAGCAGCAGAGCTATATATGGATATTGCCAGCTGGGAAGCGGCTGATTTTTCTAAACTACTGTACGGTAGGAACTAGTTTATAATTAAAGTCTTGCAGTTGCTCCTGTTAAATGCCCTGTAACTTGTACACTAGGCTTGCATTTGAAATGAGGTATTGTAACTATTTCATGCTAGTGTATAATTTTGCATTTTCTTGTCTTTCACCTGCTGCAAGAATTATAATTGCAATGCAACTGTATGTGCAGGATGCTCATCCAGAAACCTTACACAGCAGTTTGCCAAGAAGTGACCATATCTCAGCGATGCTTTAATCAAGCAGTACTTTGTACTACTTGACTTCTACTTGACAAAGATAGACTTCTTGCATGTATTTCCCAAATTAGCCTTCCCCTAAATTATAATCTTTTGTTGCACCTGATTGGCAAGTCAGAGATTTTCAGTCATTTTGCTGCTGGTGTTGCTTTTTTGAATTACTGAATTGCTGATCATCCTCCTCAAAAGAAACGGAAATACAGTTGTGAAAAAGCAGTGTGGAAACTTAATTATACACCTAGCTTATACAGCTGTGGCTCTAATGACCTACTGGCCCTAATTACTGTGTTGTGGCTTGGTCTGAGTGCTCCTGTCCTTGCCAGAATTTTGCTCCTTTTTCTTAACCTCACTAGTGTTTCAACCTAAAAAAAATAACATTTCCTTTTTTGCTCTTTTCTACATTGTTGTGCTGAAATGCAGGTTTCCTTCTTTCCAGAGGTCATGGCAGTGTATTCAAAATTGGCACCAGAAAAGCTCTGTAATATAACAAACTGTAAAAACACAGATTTTCCCTGGAGCCCTCAGCTATCACTGCCTGGCTCTGACGGCGGGCACCAGGGTAATCTTTGTGCTGTTGGTTCCTCGAGGGGCTGCGATCGTGGGGTCCTGTCCTTATTTTGTCTCAGGCCCATATTTGTCCGACTGGTTGGCATTTGTGCCTGCTGGTGCTGAGAGCTCTGGAAGGCTGGGTCCTGCAGTGGCAGGCGGGGTGGGATGCACTGGGCTGGGCTGCCTGGGAAATGCATGTGTGTTGTGCAGAATGCAGGGCATAGTCCTGTAGCTGAACTGGGAGCTGAAAGCACACAGAGGCGCATTTCAGAGTGTAATAGTGCATGGTGACCTTGGAAGACAAGGTGGCTTCATGGCACACCCTGAGTGTGCTTCACTGCAGGGCAGCCTGCTGAGGTGGCTTCGTGTAGCACTGAGTGAATGCCGTGTGGAAGCTCTGTGAGTTTGCCCAGGTTGCCCAGAGAAGTTGTGGATGTCCCATCTCTGGAGGCATTCAAGGCCAGGCTGGATGGGGCCTTGGGCAGCCTGGGCTAGTAGTTGGCAACCCTGCCTGTGAGTGGTTTGGAGTTTGATGATCTTTAAGGTCCCTTCTAACCCAAGCCATTCTGTGATTCTGTGAGGCTAGCTCATGGATTTTGCAGGCCTGCATGTGAGAGCTTGTAGTGCTGGAGGGGCACATGAATTTGGAACAAAGCTTGCTGGCCGTATGCACACAGCCTGGGATTTGCTCAGCGGCCCGGTGGAGGCTCCCCTGTGGCGGGCACTGCGGCAGGCCGGCAGCAGGCCCCACACGAGCACCGGGCAGTGTGCGGGCAGATAAGAGCCTGCCAGGCCGCCAGCGCCGCCCCCCGCAATCGGCACGGCCACCTTTGTGCCGGGCCTCTGGGGACTGTGGCACAGGAGGCAGCACCGGGCCCGGTGCTTGCAGATAGGAGCAGTGCCAGCACAATGGCAGGGGGCTGTGTCACGCGTCACCAGAGCCCTGTGGGAGGGCAACGTGGGCTGCACCTGCCCTGCTGCAGCCTTGTAGCAGTGGTCGTCGCGAAGGGCACGGCTGTGGGCTTGAAGACTGGGCAAACGTATCTCAACTAAGAGGATGTCTTTCCTCAAGCAGCATGTGTTTTTTGCCTAGGAAGAATGTTTTCCCTGTCATTTTTAAACATATGGACCAGTGAGGAGCTGAGGATGACATGTTAGTGGGGTTGTATCAGCAAGAGACTGTTTCATCCTTCCTACTCTAATTGAGTTTTATTTATCTACTTTTATCTCATTCAGAAAGCAAAGTGTGTACAGGTATGCATGGAAATACTGGGGTCTACTCTGTCCTGCTGCAGCCTGGAGAGGGGTTCCTGATGGTGAGGGGCCATCTGCAGCCTTGTCACAGCACAGCGAGGGCTGGTGGGGTGACAGGGAAGCTTGTTTCTTGGCAGCATAGAAATCCAAGTAATACACGGCTTTACAGAAAAGGAGAGAGGGCAGGCTTGGGAAGATGCTTTCTGTGCCCATGGAGGAGGGGGCTTCTGCTGCCATCAGCTCCCCACGCTTGGGAGCCATGCAAAAATGTGGAGGGGTTCTCCTCTATTTATTTTTAAGCAACCTGAGTGCCTATGCCAAGCCCTGGGAGAGTGGGATGCTGTGGCCCTCAGAAGGTCCCTCTGTCCCACAGGGGCTGTTTATTATCTCTGTAGGTAAGGGAGCTACAGGGCAATCACCGCCCCAAAGGGTGAGCACAGAGCTGGGAGCACTGGTGTGGGGTTTGGGGGTCCTGAGCATCCCATGAAGAGGCCCCAGGTCTGTGTTTGCAGGCTTCTCATCAGGGTCTCATGCACTGTGACCCAGGGTTGGAGCCTGAGGCATATGGCAAGGCAGTGTAGGTAGGGCAGCGAGAGGGTGCAGTACTTCCATCACCACCCACACTACAACATGGCCGTGTTTGTCTGTTGGTCCTGGGTCCCAAGCAGGAAAGGGACAGTGCTTGTCCTGATGCAGAGACCAGGCAGGTGGAGAAGTGATGGCTGGCGTTTAGAGAAAAAGCAAGAGAGGCCTGAGTGTTTGTTATGAAACAAGCAAGCAGCAGTGCACTGCAAGCAATCCTCACAGAACGTAATTTTGCAGTTGGAAGTAATGGAATAGAAAATAGTATTTCTAATGCTGATTTATTTGAATTTAAGTAATATAATTTTAAAAAACAATTAAAAAAAGGGAGTGTGTGTACAAACACTGTCAGGAATTTCTATCTTCCTTTTTATTTTTTTAAACAAGCTCTAGAAAAAAAATCCCTGCAGAAGTTCTGTAGTGCATATTTGAATGCTTTTGTTGTAGCCTCATTAAACTTGGCTTGTCTGCAGATACAGCTGGCATGTTATTAACTGTGCTCCAGGCTTGGGGAAGCCAGAAAGCAGCCTCCACCCCCCAGTGCCGGCTGGCTTTAGGGAAGCGTGCCAGCATGGGTTGGTCCTCTTCAGCCGTCTGGCTTTGGGAGCGCACGCTGGAGCATCCCCGCATGGCCCCGGGGTCGGGGAGCCCAGGGCTCAGCCGGCCTCTGGCGCTGACCTGAGGGAGGGCCGTGCCACGTGCCCCGTGCCGGCTGGCAGCCGGCAGCCGTGTGAGCAGGATGGATCCGCCAAGGTACGTGGCTCCCCTCACCCGGGCGTCTGCATCCTCCATAGGGGTCTCGCTCCTTTCTTTAGAGTGGGCTGGCAAGGAGCAAATTAGCGATCATCTGCCAAATAGTTTCTCCATTCTGAACGAACTCCTTGTTGGACTGAACCAGTCTGATAAATTGAATAAGGGAAATATTTTCCCTGCACCTGCTGGAGAGGCTGTTGCTCTCCAAGCTGGGTTTGCACATGAGAAGACCTCCACCAGAGGTCTAAGCAGCTTCTGACTTCCTTCAAACTTTGGCAATGAGCATGTACCTCTTGAATGCTGTTTCATTTAAGTAATTTTAATTGTTTTTTTGATGACGAGGTTACTTGTAAAAGTAGATTTCATAACCTTGTTTAATTCAGAATTGTTGAAAAGATAGTCAGTAGAAATTTAAAAGAAGTAATATGTATAAAATATAGGTAATGTTAATCAAACTTCTTGCTTAATATTACCAGCTTTTATTGCTTTAGCTGATGAAAAAATGGAGTTTTCAAGGCATCTGGTCTGTTCACGTTAGATACTTCCTTTGGCATTTGAGTGCTTCGTAATCTTTAAATCATTTAGAGTGGTGACTCCTTTCTGACACAAGGAAGTACCAGTCTTGTTTTTATCATAATGGAATTAAGAAATCATTCTGTTTTGGCTTAAGTTCTGCCTTTTCCTAGAAGGGATATTCCCTCCTTCCTTCCCTTACCTCTTGCTGATACAAGGTTTGCGTTGTCTCTGAGAACTGATGTCACTGACAATTAGAAGGATTCATCGTTAGTCTGTGCGGCTCCCACGAAGGGCACCCTATGATGCTGTAGAAGCCTTATATCATCATGAGGGAGATGGGAGGTCGGGGCTTGGGGGAGATTTTGTGCCATCCCTCCTTAGCAGACTGGCATGTGAATGCGATGTCCCCAGTATGCCCAATAACATGCGTGACACTGGTGTTGAAGCTGAGGGCTCCAGGTGGATTTTGTTGCCGACAACACCTATAACCCAGGATGAGCTTCCTCTTCCTTGTGCCAGGTTTTGGCATATGGATCCATCTCTTTTTTAGGCTTCCTCAAAAACCTTTCTCAGCATAACGGTGAAAGACTTTTTGGCTCATCCTTATGTTACTGCTCAGTTACTGTAGCCTTGCTGAGGAGGACATAAGGAAAGGCTGAAGAGGCCCATCACTTTTCTCCTCTCCAGGGAATGTCTTACATTAAACATTTGAATAGATTTTTGAACGTAATTCCCATTCATTTCCTCTGCAGTGAACTGAGTTCACTTGTGCAGACTTTGTACTTAATGATATATCCTAAAATAAATGAGATTTGATATAATTTATGTTAAATGGTCATTTTAGAAATCTACATCTACTAATTATTCATTAGAAAATTTGGAGAGGCAGACATAGAATAAATTCCTCTTATGACCTTGCTGTCTGTAGAAATATACCTGCATTCGTGTTCTCCTAGAAAAAAAGGATGCAGGTGATTTACAGGACTCCAAGCATCATCTAACCAGATCTGAACTCTGTGTTCAATCTACATCAATCAGCGCAGCCAACCAGGCTAAAGCCAAGAACCAGCTCACCTTAGGATAGCTTTTCAGTGGCTGTACTGGCTGTTAGTTGAGGTCTGCACCTCACCATGAGGGATTGCTGCTGCGGGAGCCCCAGCTCTCCTCAGGGACCTCTGTCCCCACTGCCTGTGCTGTCTCCCTGCGGTCCCTCCTCTCAGGCTGTTTTTTCATTCTCCTCACTGGACTCCTTCCTAGACTTTGACCATATCATATGGGGCTTATGGCAACATACCATCACACACTTGCCATGCTCTGTGTTACGAGAGCTCTTCCAGGTAAGAACTGCAGCCCATGCGATATATTAATGGTGCTCAGTGCAGCTGCTGGGTGTCCCTTGCTGTATGGGGATAAGCTGTCATCCTTAGGAGACTGTGCCTGTGCCTGCAGTGCTGCCGGCTCCTGCAGCCGCTCGCTGGCCGTGTCCACATCAGCGAGTGACAGGCAGGCGCTTTGGCTCCAGGGAGCTCAGCGAGGGGCAGGAGGATGGGGAGGAAAAACAATTTGTGAACTTGCCCTTCTGAGAGTGCAAACGCTCCTTTCCTGGTGGCTGGGAGCACTGTGGTGCTGCTGGCAGCTGCACCCGAGCCATCTTCTGCTGTCAGCGGATGTCACTGCAGAACCCTCGGCTGCTTGAAGGAGCCACTCTGTGTGCACCAGGGACAGGGGAAACTCAAGGATGGAATGCTGCAGTGTGTGGGCTGCTCTGGGTTTTACTCCGAGGAAGATGATATCCACAAGTGTTTTAAATTAAGCTTTCCTTGATAGTTCTGGTGGTGTGGAGCTCAACCAAAATTTCAGGAAAAAATAAGTTGCTCTGTTAAAGCAGACATGAAAAAAATGAAGGGCTTAACTTTTGTCCTGAGGGTGATAGAACAGCACCACACAGCTGAAAATCAATCTGACCTTCACCCACGTGACACTGTTGTCTCAGTCTGTCTTTCATTTCCTTTGGTTGAGTGAAGGCCATGGCATTCAGTAGGGAGAAAAGCCATAGGGAGGTGGGGAGAATCCTGTTTTCTCTGGAAAGGCTTCGGTGCTTGCATAAGTTGACTCCATTAAGAGAGTTGCTGTAAAACTTCAATTTTTTTTTCTTTTTTTTTTCCCCAAAACAACAACTTAGCCCCTTCTTCTCCTAATACTCAGGAATCACATTAAGGTGAAGAAGATATGTGCTGTAAAATAATTAATGAAAAAAAAAATGTGTTTGTGATGTGAAACATTCTGTTTTAATTTAATGTAGAATTAGTCGATGACAGTATTTTGAAATGAAGTCTTCGTGCAGCAACAGGAAACCTGCACATTCATTTAAAAACAGAAATTTGTACCCAAAGGGGAGAGAAAAGGCCAATTATTTTTTCCAGAGATGTTTTAACATTCTGTGTTGCAGGCTTTGTCCAAACAAAGTGAATGTACCCAGTTACATGAGTATTTACATACGCATCAATAAACCAATAGTTAGGGCTTGTGCATCAGCAGTATTATTGATTTCCAAAATACAGGTACAATTTCAATTGGTGGAATGCTCATTTTACACAACATCCTGCAGCAAGCTGTATGGGCAGCGTAGACAGTAGACACTTTCCCACCTCATTTGCCCAAAGATGTAGAATGAACTTAATGAATGGGTAAAATGCTGTGCAGAATTTATTTCTATGGAAAACACCAACAAAGGAGAAAACTAAGTACATAGATACCTTGTGTTGTTTGGTTGTTTTTTGGGGGAGGTGAGTGGGAAGATGGAGGGAGCTACATCTAGAAAGCCATTAAAGGTGCAGTTCGTAGTTCTTCATCCAATCCCCTACTTCTTCATTGAATTTAAATAAAACCCAGAGCCAAAATGTTGCCAGATAATTTCTTTTGGAAAATTGGAAAACAGTAAGTTTTCCACACAGCTTTTACAAAACTAAGTGTGCTGTGAAACCTGTAAAGTGCAGTTTTTTTCTGATTTATTTCATCATATGCAGATAACATTGTTTCATGCCTTAGATATAAACTGTTGCATGGCTTCGTGTTTCTGTACCAAATATACACTATAGCTACTGTAGCATGGGGAGAGTGAGGGATACCTGCCATTCTCTTTGTTCGATAAATGTTGCTCGTTTTAGGAGCTCTGTAAGAAATGTCAACTTCTTGTTAGAAAGATAAAGACAGAGATTGGATTTAGCTGTAGAGATTAATCCCTGCTTCGTAAAGGTTAAGAATTAAACAATTTCTTCATTAATCTGGTTGGGGCGATGGAGATTAATTTGTGACTACAGCTTATTATTTAAGTGTGGTTTGTCAGATGTGCCAACAACCACGGACTCAGTCCTTTGCTGTTATTTTACATGTTATTGAAAAAAAATCCATCAAATTTAAAAGATGTTGGGACCTTTTCCTGGCGAGCTCTTCTACTCACGTCTCCTTGTGATATGCCCAAGTGCTATTTGCATAAATGTAGAATTTAATAAGTTATCATTCTGATTAACGCCATTAACTGCTTAACTACTGTAGAAATTGGCTTCCAAAGTTGCTTCGTGGTAGCTGTTGCTCTCAACGTCATTCCATTTGCTGTCTCACTGGGGATAATGGTATGCAAGGGAATGCAAGAAGGTCAAGGATCTTTTTGTTTAGTCTCTTTGCACATTAAAAGTTCTATTATGTGTTTGTATTGCATGTGGTTTCCAGTCTGTTGGCTACAGAGCTTTCAAAATCCATTGATGATGAGTTTGTGAAGCTAAGTATATCTTGTGGGTTGCAACTACCAAGCTATCGCTGTGTGCAGCAGTCGGGGCCAATGTATAACAAGTGTTTTTCAGTATGAGGAATTTCAAAACCAAATTAAACGGTCTTTCAAAAGGGTTAACGAAATGCTGGTCTAGGAGGCAACAGAAATCGTTTATACCCTGCTCTGTGCTGGTAGCGGGGTGCTGGGAGCGATGCTGCTCTATTTATGGGAACGTGTGTCTGAGTTTGGGCTTTTTATGTTTTCTTACGGGGTTGGGGGGGGGTTGTGGTGCAGTTGTGACTGACACACCCGCCACGGTACTGCACCGGCTGAACAAAGCCATGCCCTTGCAGCCAGCCTCCTCTGCCCAGCAGGATCCAGGTGCAGGCGTGGGGGCTGCTTCCCAGTGGTGGGGAGTGCTGTGCTGGGCTGTGGGATGTGTCCAACCCCAGGGCTGGCACAGCCACAGTGCCTGCTTGCGTTCTGCAGCCAGTAGGTCAACCCTTTAGAAAACCCACTTCAGCCAACAATAGTTAATAGTTTCATTTTGGTCTAAAGCAGTCACGGTCACATTTTGATACGTAAACTTGTGGCTATAAAGGTGGAAGCAGCCGCTCCTGTTGTGCTGGTTGTCAGAGGCTGAGCACAAACTCGGGCAGATGTCACTGCCTTCTTCCCAGGCATAAGTACGAGATAACCATTCTCTTCTAAAATGAAAGCAGAGATTTTTTCCAAACAATTCATGTTCTGACTGCATGAGTACCTTCACACCTGTCAGTTGCATCCAGTGTGCACGCTCCCCAGGGCTACCCGGCATCTGGGAGATCCTGCTGAGCCCAGCCTGAGCCCTGCTGCAGAGAATACCTGCGATGATATTCTGTTGGAAATGTGGTTACACCATCACACATCATCCCTTGCATTATGCTGTTCTGCTCCACTCTATTCCTGCTTTTATAACTTTTGGTTTAAATCCTACTCTCAGCTGTTTGAGGAGCATTGCAGCTCTCTATAAGACGTCTTGCTGTTCACTGTGGTGCTGGTAAGCTCAAAAACATCTGCAGGCAGGGTCAGTCCAGCCTGCTGGTCTTCAGAGGATATTTGCAAAGTTTCATAAGGCTTGGACCCATATCCACACCCATGCTAGATGCAGTGTCTACAGATTATCCCCGAGAGCCCCTTACAGCTTTGTTTGCATTACTATCTAGAGCTCTCCCACTGCCGAAATCCTCAGGAGAGAGCAGTGGTCAAGAGTACTTAGAAACATCTGTTAAAAATTCAGACAAACACTGCACTGTCACTAGAAGCTGCTAGGGCAGTGAAATTTATCATGTGGTGCTACAGGAGGAAGGGACATATTTTGTTCCTTCTCTTTTCCTTAAAAATCAATAGTTTGGTCAGTAAGTATAGGAAGATGCCCCTGCAGGGCCCACTTGGGGTGGGGAGCTGCTTTTTGCCAATGTCACAAGCTCAATCGAGAGCCAAGCTTGCAGCCTTACAGGAGTGCTGCTTCTAGTCTGCCTGTGCTTCATCACACTTGTTGTGCTTGTTTCAAGGAGCCCCACGTTGATTGTGCAGCCCTAGAAAGTGGTGGTATTAGGAGATGAAGGACTTTGCAGTGACTTTTCTTTCACTTGCCATTTTCAGACAAAAGAGAAGAAGTTCTAAAGACAAATGTACTGTAAGAGCTCTCTGGTTGCATACTGTTTTGTGCGCGGCTATGTATTGGGTTCAGGGAGTACTTGAGAAGTATTGGCATTTGTCCCTGATGATGCATCATGAAGTTACAGGCAATTTGGCAGAAAAAGACCCAAGTTTTGCGATGCGTGTGGTCAGACTTGCTATGAAGCCAAACCCAGGCCCTGCTCCTCATGCAGAGCTCACCTCTCCCTGTCCCCAGGGCGCAGCAGGGGCCATGCAGGCGGCAGTGCATGCAGGTGGGCTGGGCTGGGCCCGCAGTGGGGACAGTGGCTGCCTCTGCTCTCAGCCTTTCCCCAGGGACACGAACCAGGTCCCTGCTCTACCCAACGCAAGGAAGCTTCACCAATCTTAGAGAAACTGCATTTCTATAAGAGAAACTCAATTTCCCTCTGAGCTCTATCTCCAGTCCGGTGTGATTCAAAAGTTAATGGGAAGGGACAAACAGTTAAGGCATATGACAGGCAATATGATCACGTAAACTTTGTTTTCTTAGGTTGCCAGGCTGAAAAAAATGAATACAGCGCTCCTGAGAATAAATGAGTCACTTCAAATTGAGACATGATGGACAATGTTGGCTTTGTTATCACTCTGCAGGTAGTGAGGGGACAGGGTTAAGGAGAATTTCCTGAGATGTAGGCAAGTCATTATTAGAGGGGTAAAGCTTCCTCTGCCTTGTGTCCTCTGTAGCGGAGCTTGCATTACCCTGGCCCTCCTCCTTTTAGGAGCCTTTTGAGGAAAAGCCTCTGGTGACAGGAACATCTCTCAGGTCTTTTCATCCGTGAGCTGCCAGGTGAAAGAATGGGGCTAGAGAACAAAAGATGTTCTGATACTGCAGACAAGCTTTAGTAGGATCTGCCACGTCAGCTGTCTCTTATAAGGTCTACTGTATTTTGTGTTGATGGTGCTCTTCCCCTGAGGATTTCCCCACACCTGGGAACGCCTGCCATAACCCGCGCTGATATTTTCCTCAGTGCCTTTTATTTCTGCATACAGATGGAGCTGGGTATCACACGCCGTCCTTGCCCTTATTCTGTTCTGCTCCTTGGCAGTCCCAGCTTTCCTGGCTTGGAGCTTTCATCCCACCTCCCTCTCAACCTTTTCCAGGAGGGGCTTTGGAATTATTTATAAGCTGGCTTGTCCTGTTTTTTGACATTTTCAGTGTAGACTGTGGAAGAGGAAAGCTAAGTACATGCTCTCTGATTTTACAGGGAACAGAAAACCTGAAATAAATGTTAGTGGTCTGTGTTAGCAAGATGTTCTTAGATTATTATTTTATTTATTTTATTTATTTTCAAGCAAGGAACCCTTCCTTTAACATAAGTGGTCTTCTGGGTGGAAAAAATCATAGTGGCTGGTAACCACCTCTCACCTTTCATGTGCCTGGGGATGCTGAAGTGCAGGCAGCCAACTGGCTTGCCTGGTCCAGGGGCAGCTGTGTTCCCCTCGCCATCATAAAGCCAGTTTTCTCCTCCCTCCTACCAGGTGTCAGAGTAAGAAGCACCCTGTGATTTACCTCCTTCTTCTGCTCATTGTGTTCTGAGGCTTGAGATTTTCCAAAATACATCATGGTAAAGAGGCAAAGCTTTAATGATTTGGGCATTATAGCTCCTCTAGAGGCATTTTTAGATTCTCTGAATGAAATAAACATCTATTTGAGCTGAAGAGCAGCATTTTCTCATTTTGCTGCTGCAAATAGGTGGGAGGAGTGACTGACTACTCCACTGGAAATACTAAAGTGGACAGGCTTGTCTGCTGCCCAGTACTGCAAGTTGGATGATACACATCCCCATTCACCCCATCCCCTACCACAGCGATGCTGCATTTGCTTACATGCATTGCATATGTGTGAGAGAATTATAAGCCTCCTGGCTGCCTTCTCTTCCAAAGATAACTCAAAATACAGAGTCTCTTCTATGGAAGATATACTCCTCCTGCACTGTTGTGCACACAGACATCACACCTCTTCTGCTTTTGAGCAACCTGAGATAAAAACTGATGGTTGCAGTTGAATCTCAGTTTGAGTTTTGCGTTAAAACTGTTCAAAGCAAAATACAGGGTGGAGGATCTGATGTGAGCCAAAACTAACCTCCCTGTTCTTGCCAGTGAAGCTGTATTGCCAAATTTCACACAGCCGTGTTCTCTAGCACCTCCTTTGAACATGAGTGTGGTTCTGGAGGCTGTTTTGAAGCTCCCACTTGAAACACTCTCTGTGAGCTAGTGGAGCGTTTTCTGGCACTTAAGCTTCTGTATCTGGTGGCAGTTTGTTCTGTATAGAGTAATGAGTCATGGTTTGCTAGAGGAGAAAAAAAGGATTTCTTAGAAAATCCTTCGGAAAAGCAAAGGTTGTTTTTCAGCTGGAATTGCTGTTGGTGTCAGTGGTGAAATCGGTGTGGCAAGTCACCTCTGCCGTGTTTCTAGGAATTACCAGATAGCAAAGCGGCTTGAATGAATGCTCTTTTTGTACGGTTATTGCAGCGCTGACTTCCTCCTGGTGTAGGGTATTTCTTTCATATTTTCCACTATCTGGACTGGTGGGTATGGAGGCTTGTTCCTTGGTATACTTTTATTCTTAATTATATATTTGAGTTGCAAAATCTCCCACCTCCTGCCAAAGTCTTGTGGAATTATGGTGTTCATCACCCCAGACAGTCAAGTAATTGTGCTGCAGAGTTTGCTCCCAGTTTGTTCTTTTCTGTAGTTTACCAGCTTGTTAATGTTTCAGTTGGCCAGTTCCAAGTTTGTGACAGCAGAACACATTAACAGAACTGGATGTGCTGCTGTGGCTGCAGAACCAGCGTGCCCGTGCTGTTGGCATTTGTGTCGCACAGAGGTGGCACTGCCGTGTGGGTGTGTGTTTCACTGGTAGGCAGCAGCACCCCGAGGATGCTGGCAGGCTGGTCCCCTGCTTGCCACCCCGCATCCTTCACCTGCTGCACATTCTGCTCTCCTGTGGGGCTGCTGGGGCTTCCCTGCTGCTACCATGTAGATTTCAGCTGGTTTGGCCGTGGACAGAACTCCTTGTCCCTGGGAAAGAACCGCTCACTGGATGGACAGTGAGGAGGGACATGGTGAGCCCTTTGAGGTAACGGCAGATGCTGCTGCGCAGACCTTGAGATGCTGGAGGAGACCTTGGTGTGCAGTGTGCTGCCTCGTGGCAGCATGTAACATTGAGCTATTCCTAGGACAAAATGGTGGATGCTGAGGCAGTGGTTTGACAGTGCTGCCTGAGCCAGAACTCCAGGCGGGTTCTCCTGTAAGCAGTGAGTGAACCTCTGCACCATCCTGGGAAGACTCCTGCAGAATGGCCTCAGTTTACCAGTTTAAGGAAAAAGCACACAGTTATTGGGGTCGGCATTTGGGAGGAATTTATTCTTTGTAATCTTTTTTGACATTTCTGGACAGAAAAGTACTTTATGTTTTATTATTCTTTATTCCGTTGGCATTGCTGTGTGTGCAGTTGACTTTTTCATTCTCAGCAGTAGATTTCCAAAACCTATTTTACTTTCTCTCCCTTTTTGTTTGTTTGTTTATTTAAACTCCCGCTAATTTTCCTCTTTGGAAGTCAGAGTTTTTCCAAGGCGCTTTGATAGAAGGACAATGCAGTCCATCTGCAGTGTGCTCCACACCCATCAGAAAATGCCCCTCACTCTCAGCTGAAAACAACAGCCTCAGAGATTTTGCTCCTTTCCAAACAGCATCGCTCTGTTTGGGGGGCCGGGGACACGATCAAAACGATTTAACATGAATTTATCATCTACATTTTTTAAAAGTATGTCTCTTGGTGGGAACTTATCTTC